>NC_143168.1:322500-622500 GCF_047325235.1 Durio zibethinus | reverse complement strand
GTCATAAAACACTTGTTTCTATTCAAGAAAAATTATTAAAAAAATAATATTGATCTATTAATATTTTGAAAACTAATAAGAGATTTAAAAACTAAATCTGTTTACCAAAACAATTCACATAGTTATGACTATTTGAACAATTATCTATCTGAAACTGTTATGATCTTTATTTTATCATAAAACAATTGTTTTTTTTTTATAAAAGCTTATTCAAATTAAAAAAAATATTAATCTAATAGTATTCCAAAATTAATAAGTAAGAGATTTAAAAAATAAATGTGTTTGTTGAACTAGTTCAAATAGTTAAGACTATTAGAACAATTATCTATTTCAAATCATTTTGACCTTTTCTTTACTCATAAAACAATTATTTCAGTTCATACATGCTTATTTAGAATAATTAATGCTAATTGATTAACATTCAAAAAAATTAATGAGCAAGTGATTTAAAAAAAATAAAACTGTTTACCAAACAAGTTCAAATATATTTGACTATTTGAACAATTATCTATTTAAAGTCGTTATGACCTTTTGTTTTGTCATAAAATAATTATTGCAGTTCATAAAAACTTATCCAAAATAAAATAATACTACTTTATTAATATTTCAAAAATTAATAAGCAAGAGATTTATAAACTAAAGCTGTTTTTCGAACTAGTTCAAATAGTTATCACTATTTGAACAAATATCAATCTCAAACCATTATGATCTTTGTTTTGTCATAAAAACAATTGTTTTTGACCATACAAGCTTATTTGGATAAAAATAATACTAATTTAATAATATTCTACAAAATTAATAAGAGATTTAAAACATAAATGTGTTTGCCGAACCAGTTCAAATAATTAAGACTATTAGAATAATTATCTATTTCAAATCGTTCTAACCTATTATTTAGACATATAATAATTGTTTTAGTTCATACAAGCTTATTTGAAATAAAATAATACTAATTTATTAACATTCAAAAAATTAATAATAAGAGATTTGAAAATATAAATTTGTTTACCAAATAAGTTCAAATAGTTATGATATTTTGTTTTGTCATAAAAGAATTGTTTCAGTTCGTATAATCTTATTCGAACTAAAATAATACTAATTTATTAATAATATAAAAATTAATAATAAAGAAATTTAAAAAATTAATCTATTTATTGAATAAGTTTAAATAATTATGATTGTTGAACAATCACCTATTTAAAATCACTATAATGTTTTGTTTTCTCATAAAATAATTTTTTCTATTCACATAAGCTTATTTTGAATAAAATAATAAAAATTTATTAATATTAAGATAGTTAATAAGTAAAAGATTTAAAAATAAATTTGTTTACTAAACAAGTTTTAAACGTTATGACTATTTGAGCAATTATTTATTTCAACTTGTTATGACTTTTTGTTTTGACATAAAATAATTGTTTTTGTTCATACAAGTTTATTCGGATTAAAACAATATTAACGTATTAATTTTTTGACAATTAATAAGTAAAAGATTTTAAAAAATATATGTTTACCAAACAAGTTTAAATAGTCACGCCTAATTGAATGATTATCAATTTCAAATCATTATGACCTTTTCTTTTATAATAAAATAATTGTTTTAGTTCATATAAGCTTATTTGAAGTAAAATAATATTACTTTATTAATATTTCAAAAATTAAGGAGTAACAAAATTAAAAAAAGAATATGTTTACAGAATAAGTTTAAATAGTTATGACTATCTGAATAATTATATATTTTAAAACATTATGACCTTTTGTTTTGTCATAAAACAATTGGTTTTGTTTATGCAAGTTTATTTTGAATAAAATAATTTAAATTTACTAATATTCCAAAAATTAATAAGTAAAAATTAAAAAAATAAATTTGTTTTCTGAGCACGTTCAAATAGCTATGACAATTTGAACAATTATATATTTCAAATCGTTATGACCTTTGGTTTTGTCATAAACCAATTGTTTCTATGCATAAAATCATATTCAAAATAAAATAATACTAATTTATCAAAATTCTAAAAATTAATTAGTAAAAGATTTGAAAAATAAATCCATTTACCAAGCGAGTTCAAATAGTTATGACTCTTTAAATAATTATTTATTTCAAATCATTATGATATTTTGTTTTGTCATAAAATGATTGCTTTTATTCATACAAGTTTATTGAAAATACAATAATACTAATTTATTAATATTCTAAAAATTAATAAGTTGGAGATTTAAAAAATAAATTTGTTTACTGAACAAGTTCAAATAGTCTTGTCCATTTGAACTATTATCTATTTCAAATCGTTATGAAATTTTATTTTGTCGTAAAACAATTATTTTTATTTATACAAAATTATTCAAAAGAAAATAATACTAGTTTAATAATATTTCAAAAATTAATAAGAGAAATAAAAACTAAATCTGTTTACCAAACTAGTTCAAAAAGTTATGACTATTTGGATAATTATCTATCTTAAATCGTTATGATTTTTGTTTTGTCGTAAAACAATTGTTTTTATTCATACAAGTTTATTCAAAGTAAAATATTGGTAAACTAATAATATTCTAAAAAATAATAAGTAAGAGATTTGAAAAATATATGTATTCACCGAACCAATTTAATAGATAAGACTATTAGAATAATTATCTAATTCAAATTGTTCTAGCCTTTTGTTTAGTCATAAAATAATTGTTTTAGTTCATACATGCTTATTTGAAATAAAATAATACTATTTTATTAACATTCAAAAAATTAATAAGCAAAAAATTTTAAAAAATAAACCTATTTACTGAACAAGTTTAAATAGTTATAACAATTTGAACAATTATCTATTTAAAATCGTTATGACCTTTTGTTTTATCATAAAACAATTGTTTCAATTCATAAAAGCTTATCCAAAATAAAATAATATTACTTTATTAATATTTCAAAATTTGAGAAGTTGGAGATTTAAAAAATAAATCAATTTATCAAATTAGTTCAAATAATTATGGCCATTTAAACCATTATTTGTTTCAAATCGTTATGAACTTTTGTTTTGTCATAAAACAATTGTTTTTCATCAAACAAACCTATTTGAAAAAAAATAATATTAACTTATTAATATTTCAAAAATTAATAAGTAGGTGACTTAAAAAATAAATATGCTTATTGAACCAGTTCAAATAGTAATGAGTGTTTGAACAATTATAGATTTCAAATCGATATAACCTTTTGTTTTGTCATAAAACAATTATTTATGTTCATACAAGTTTATTCAAAATAAAATAATACAAATCTAATAATATTATGAAAATTAATAACTAAGAGATTTAAAAAATAAATTTGTTTGCCAAACCAATTCAAATGGTTAAGGCTATATGAATAATTATTTGTTTCAAATTGTTATGACTTTTTGTTTTGTCATAAACAAATGTTTTTGTTCGTATAAGTTTGTTTGGAATAAAATAATGTTAATTTATTAATATTTTAAAAATTAATAAGAGATTTAAAAAATAAATCTGTTTACTAAACTAGTTCAATTAGTTATAACAATTTGACCAATTATTTAATTCATATCGTTGTGATCATTTGTTTTGTCATAAAACAATTGTTTCTATTGATACATTATTATTTGAAATAAAGTAATGCTAATTTTTTAATATACTAAAAATTACTAGGTAATGGATTTAAAAATTGAATCTGTTGGCCTGATCAGTCCAAATAGTTATAACTGTATGAACAGTTATCTATTTCAAATCGTTATGATATTTGTTTTGTCACAAAATAATTGATTCTGTTTGTATAAGCTTATTTGAAATAACATAATTCTAATTTATTAATATTTCAAAAATTAATAAATAAGAAATTTAAAAACTAAATCTATTTATCGAACAAGTTTAAATAGTTATGACTATTTGAACAATTACCTATTCCAAATCACTATAACCTTTTGTTTTGTCATAAAATAATTTTTTTTCTATTCATACAAGCTTATTTCAATTAAAATAATTCAAATTTATTAATAATTAGACAATTAATAAGTAAAAGATTTAAAAAATAAATATGTTTATCAAATAAGTTCAAATAGTTATGACTATTTGAACAATTATTTATTTAAATTGTTATGACTTTTTTGTTTTGTCATAAACCAATTATTTTCATTCATAGAAGCTTATTCATATTAAAATAATATTAATTTATTAATATTCTGACAATTAATAAGCAAAAGATTTTAAAAATAAATATGTTTATCAAACAACTTCAAATAATCATAACTATTTGAATAATTATCTATTTAAAACATTACGACCTTTTGTTTTGTCATAAAATAATTCTATTAGTTTATATAGGCTTATTCGAAATACAATAATACTAATTTATTAATATTTGAAAAATTAATGAGTAAGAAATTTAAAATATAAATCTGTTTATCGAACAAGTTCATATAGTTCAACTATTTGAACAAATATCTATATCAAATTATTATGACCCTTTGTTTTCTCATAAAATAATTGGTTCCATTCATACAAGCTTATTTTGAATAAAATAATATAAATTTATAATATTCAAAAAATTAATAAGTCAAAATTAAAAAATAAATATGTTTTCTGAACAGTTCAAATAGTTATGACTATTTGAACAATTATCTATTTCAAATAGTTATGACCTTTTGTTTTGTCATAAACCAATTGTTTCTATTCATACAAACGTATTCAAAATAAAATAATACTAGTTTATTAATATTCCAAAAATTAATAAGTAAAAAATTTAAAAATAAATGTTTAAAAATTTTAAAAAATAAATTTATTTTTTGAACAAGTTCAAATAATTATGACCATTTGAACAAATATCTATCTCAAATTGTTGTGATATTTATTTTGTCATAAAACAATTGTTTCTTTTCAAAGAAGTTTATTTGAATTAAAATAATAATAATTTAATAATATTCCAAAAATTAGCAAGTAAGAGATTTAAAAAATAAATGTGTTTGCCAAACTAATTCAAATAGTTAAGACTATTAGAACAATTACATATTTTAAATCGTTCTGACCTATTTCTTAGTCATAAAACAATTGTTTTAGTTCATACAAGCTGATTTAGAATAAATTAACACTAATTTATTAACATTCAAAAAAATAAAAAGAAAGAGATTTTAAAAAATAAATCTATTTACGAAATAAGTTCAAATAATTATTATTATTTGAACAATTGTCATTTTAAAATTGTTATAACTTTTTGATTTGTCATAAAACAATTGTTTCAGTTAATACAAGCTTAGATGGAATAAAATAATACTAATTTATTAATACTTTCTAAATTATTAAATAATAGATTTAAAAAATGAATATATTTACTGAATGAGTTGAAATAATTATGGTGATTTCAATGATTTTCTATTACAAATCGTTATGACCTTTTGTTTTGTTATAAAACAATTGTTTTTTACCATACAAGCTTGTTTGAAATAAAATAATACTAATTTATTAATATTTCAAAAATTAATAGGCAACAGATTTAAAAAATAAATCTATTTACCAAACCAGTTTAAATAGTTATGATTATTTGAACTATTATCAATCTTAATTTGTTAAAATCTTTGTTTTGTCATAAAATAATTGTTTCTAATCATAGAAGCATATTCGGTTAAAAATAATACTAATTTAATAATATTCCAAAGATTAATATGCAAAAATAAATGTATTTGCTGAACCAATTCAAATAGTCAAAACTATTAGAATAATTATCTATTTCAAATTGTTCTAACCTTTTGTTTAGTCTTAAAATATTTGTTTCATAACTTACAAGCTTATTTGAAATAAAAGAATCTGAATTTATTAACATTCAAAACATTAATAAGCAAAAGATTTGAAAAAATAAATTTGTCTACCGAACAACCTAAAATAGTTATTACTATTTGAACAATTATTTATTTAAAATTGCTTTGACCTTTTATTTTGACATAAAACAATTTTTTCAGTTCATAAAAGCTTATCCAAAATGAAATAATACTAATTTCTTAATATTTCCAAAATTAATAAGCAAGAGTTTAAAAATATAAATTTGTTTACAGAACAAATTCTAATAGTTACGACTATTTAAACAATTGTCTATTTAAAATCATTATGACCTTTTATTCTATCATAAAACAATTGTTTCAATTTATACAAGCTTATTTAAAATAAAATAATACTAATTTATTAATATTCCAAAAATTAATAAGTATGTGATTTAAAAAGTGAATATGTTTACTGAATTAGTTCAAATAATTATGGCTATTTCAAAAATTATCTATTTCAAATCATTATTACCTTTTATTTAGAATAAATAATTTTTTCAATTCATACTAGCTTATTCAGAAAAAAATAAAATGAATTTATTAATATTTCAAAAATTCATAAGTAGGAGATTTAAAAAATAATTTTGTTTACCTAACTAGTTCAAATAATTATGACTATTTGAATAATTATCTATCTCAAATTGTTATGACCTTTTGTTTTGTCATAAAACAAACATTTTTGTTCATATACGTTTGTTTGCAATAAAATAATACTAATTGATTAATATTTCAAAAATTAATAAGAGATTTTAAAAATAAATAATTTATCAAATCAATTTAAATAGTTATGACTATTTAAAGTAATTATTTATTTCAAATCATTATGACTTTTTGTTCTATTATAAAATAATAGTTTCTATTCATATAAGCTTATTTGGATTAAAATAATACTAATTTATTAATAAGTAAAAAATTTCAAAAATAACTATGTTTACCAAACTAAATCAAATAGTTATGACTATTTGAATAATTATCAATTTTAGTTCATATAAGCTTATTCGAAATAAAATAATACTATGCTATTAATATTTTGAAAATTAATGACTAAGAGATTGAAAACATGAATATGTTTACCAAACAAGTTTAAATAATTAGGACTATTTGAACAATTATCTATTTGAAATCACTATAACCTTTTGCTTTGTCATAAAATGATTTTTCTTTTCATACAAGCTTATTTTGAATAAAATAATACCAATTTATTAATATCAAGACAATTAATAAGTAAAAGATTTAATAAATAAATTTGTTTATCGAACAAGTTCAAATCGTTATGACTATTTGAATAATTATTTATTTTAAATTGTTATGACTTTTTGTTTTGTCATAAAACAATTGTTTTTGTTCATATAAGCTTATTCAGATTAAAATAATATTAATTTATTAATATTTTGATAAATAATAAGTAAAATATTAAAAAATAAATATATTTATCGAACAAATAGTCATGACTATTTGAATAATTATCTCTTTCAAATCATTGTGATCTTTTGTTTTGTAATAAAACAATTGTTTCAGTTCATATAAGCTTATTTGAAATAAAAAAAATACTAATTTATTAATATTTTGAAAATTAAAGAGTAAGAGAATAAAAAAAAGAATTTGTTTATGCAACAAGTTTAAATAGTTAAGAGTATCTAAAAGATTATCTATTTCAAAACATTATGACCTTTTGTTTTGTCATAAAACAATCACTTTTGTTCATGTAAGCTTATTTCAAATAAAATAATATAAATTTATTAATATTCCAAAACTTAATAAGTAAAAATTAAAAAAATAAATCTATTTTATAAACACCTTCAAATAGTTATGACTATTTGAACAATTATCTATTTTAAATCATTACGACCATTTCCTTTTTCATAAACCAATGTTTTTTGTTCAAACAAGCTTATTAAAAATAAAATAATACTAATTTATTAATACTCCAAAATTAATAATTAAAAGATTAAAAAAAAAATCTAATTACCGAGCGAGTTCAAATAGTTATGACTATTTGAACAATTACTTATTTCAAGTCGTTATGATCTTTTGTTTTGTCATAAAACAATTGTTTCTATTCATACAAGTTTATTTAGAATAAAATAATATTAATTTATTATTATTCTAAAAATTAACAAGTTGAAGATTTAAAAAATTAATCAATTTACCAATACCAAACAAGTTCAAATAGTTATGTCCATTTGAACTATTATTTATTTTAATTTGTTATGACATTTTGTTTTGTCATAAAACAATTATTTCTATTCATAAAAGCTTATTCGGAGTAAAATATGATTAAATTAATAATATTCTAAAAATTAATAAGTGAGGATTTAAAAAATAAATATGTTTGCTGAACCAACACAAATAGTTAAGACTATTAGAATAATTATTATTTTGAATCATTTTGGCCTTTTGTTTAGTAATAAAATAATTGTTTCTATTCATACAAGCTTATTCATATTAAAATAATACTAATTTATTAATATTTTGATAATTAATAAATAAAAATTTTAAAAATAAATATGTTTATTGAACTAGATCAAACAGCCATGACTATTTCAAATATTATCTATTTCAAATTGTTATGACCTTTTGTTATGTCATAAAAGAATTGCTTTAGTTCATATAAGTTTATTCTAAATAAAATAATATCAATTTATTAATATTCCAAAAATTAATAATTAAGAGATTTAAAAAATGAATCTGTTTACTAAACAAGTTTAAATAATTATGATTATTTGAACAATTATCTATTTGAAATTACTATTACCTTTTGGTTTGTCATAAAATAAATTTTTTTTTCTATACAAGTTTATTTTGAATAAAATAATACAAATTTATTAATATTATGACAATTAATAGGTAAAAGATTTAAAAAATAAATCTATTTATCGAATAAGTTAAAATCGCTATGACTATTTAAACAATTATTTATTTTAAATTATTATGACTTTTTGTTTTGTCATAAAACAATTGCTTCTGTTCACACAAGATTATTTGAATTAAAATAATATTAATTTATTAATATTTTGACAATTAATAAGTAAAGTATTTAAAAAATAAATATGTTTACGGAACAAGTTAAAATAGTCATGACTATTTGAATAATTAATTAGTTCAAATTATTTTGACAATTTGTTTTGTAATAAAACAATTGTTTCAACTCAAATAAGCTTATTTGAAATAAAATATACTAATTTATTAATATTCTAAAAATTAATGAGTAAGAGAATTAAAAAATGAATCTATTCAATGAACATGTTCAAATAATTATGATTATCTGAACAATTATCTATTTCAAAACATTATAACATTTTGTTTAGTCATAAAACAATTGATTCTATTCATGCAAGCTTATCTCAAATAAAATAATATAAATTTATTAATACTCCAAAAATTAATAAGTAAAATTTTAAAAAATAAATCTATTTTCTAAACATGTTCAAATAGTTATAACTATTTGAATAATTATCTATTTCAAATTGTTATAACCTTTGTTTTGTCATAAACCAATTATTTCTGTTCATAAAAGCTTATTCAAAATAAAATAATATTAATTTATTAAAATTGCAAAAATTAATAAGAAAAGGATTTAAAAAATAAATTCATTTGCTAAGCGAGTTTAAATAATTATGACTATTTGAAGAATTATTTATTTCAAATTAATATGATCTTTTGTTTTGTTATAAAATAATTATTTCTATTCATGCATGTTTATTCAAAATAAAATAATACTAATTTATTAATAGTCTAAAAATAAATAAGTTAGAGATTTAAAAAATAAATCTGTTTACCGAATAAGTTCAAATAGTCATGTTCATTTGAACTATTATCTATTTCAAATCATTATGATATTTTGTTTTATCGTAAAATAATTGTTTCTATTCATACAAAATTATTCATAATAAAATAATAATTTATTAATATTTTGGAAATTAATAATAGATTTAAAAACTAAATCTATTTATCGAACCAATTCAAATAGTCATGACTATTTGAATAATTATCTATCTCAAATGGTTATGATATTTTTTTGTCATAAAATAATTATTTTTGTTTAAACAAGCTTATTTAGAGTAAAATATTGCTAAATTAAGAATATTCTAAAAATTAATAATTAAGAGATTTAAAAAATAAATATGTTTGTTAAACCAGTTCAAATAGCTAAGGCTATTAGAACAATTATCTATTTCAAATCATTCTAAGCTTATTTGAAATAAAATAATACTAATTTATTAACATTCATAAAATTTATAAATAAGAAATTTTTTAAAAAATGTTTAAATAGTTACGACTATTTGAACAACTATCTATTTAAAATAAATGACCTTTTGTTTTATCATAAAATGATTGTTTCAGTTCATAAAAGCATATCCAAGACAAAATAATATTACTTTATTAATATTTCAAAAAATGATAAGTTGAGATTTAAAAAATAAGTCAGTTTATCAAATCGGTTCAAATAATTATGGCTATTAGAATAATTATTTATTTCAAATTATTATAAACTTTTGTTTTGTCATAAAATAATTGTTTTTCATCATACAAGCCTATTCGAAATAAAATAATACTAATTTATTAATATTTTAAAAATTAATAAGTAGGAGAATTAAAACATAAATCTGTTTACCGAACCAGTTTCAATTTAAACAATTATCTATTTCAAATCGTTATAACCTTTTGTTTTGTTATAAAATAATTGTTTCAGTTCATATAAGTTTATTCAGAATAAAATAATACTAATTTAATAATATTTCAAAATTAATAAGAAATTTAAAAAATAAATCTATTTGCCAAAACAGTTCAAACAGTTAAGACTATATGAACAATTATCTATTTCAAATCGTTATGAACTTTTATTTTGTTATAAAACAATCATGTTAGTTCATACAAGCTTATTCAAAATGAAATAATATAAATTTATTAATATTCTGAAAATTAATAAGCGATTTAAAAAGTGAATCTATTTATCAAATCATTTTAAATAATGATGGCCATTTCATCAGTTATTTATTTCAAATTGTTATTACCTTTTGTTTGGTCATATAACAAATGTTTTTGAACATTCAAGCTCATTTAGAATAAAATAATACTAATTTATTAATCTTTCAAAAATTAATATGTAAGCGATTTAAAAAATAAATTAGTTTACCGAACTAGTTCAAATATTTATGACTATTTGAACAATAGTAAACTTTAAATCATCTTAATATTTTGTTTTTTCATAAAATTATTATTTTTGTTCATACAAGCTTATTCAGAATAAAATAATACTAATATAATAATATTTCAAAAATTAATAACTAAGAGAATTAAAAAATAAATTTTTTTGCTGAACCATTTTAAATATTTAAGACTATATGAATAAATATCTATTTTAAGTCGTTATGACTTTTTGTTTTGTCACAAAATAAGTTTGTTTGAATTCATACTAGTTTTATTTGGAATAAAATAAAATGAATTTATTAATATTTTGAAAATTAATAATTAAGAGATTTAAAAAATAATTCTATTTACCTAACTAGTTCAAATAATTATGATTATTTGAATAATTATCTATTTCAAATCGTTATGATATTTTGTTTTGTCATAAAACTAATATTTTTGTTCATATAAATTTGATCAAAATCAAGTAATACTAATATATTAATATTTAGAAAATTAATAAGAGATTTAAAATATAAATCTATTTATCAAACTAGTTCAAATAGTTATAACTATTTGAGCAATTATTTATTTCAAATTGTTATGACTTTTTTGTTCTAATATAAAATGATTGAATTTGTTCATACAAGCTTATTCGGATTAAAATAATACTAATTTATTAATATATCGACAATTAAGGACTAAAAATTTTAAAAAATAAATATGTTTACCGAACAAGATCAAATAGTTTTGACTATTTGAATAATTATCTATTTCAAATCTTATGACCTTTTGATTTGTAATAAAAGATTTGTTTCAGTTCATATAAGTTTATTCAAAATAAAATAATACTAATTTATTGATAATTCAAAAATTAATAATAAAGAGATTTAAAAACAAATCTGTTTACTAAACAAGTTTAAATAATTATGATTATTTGAATAATTATCTATTTGAAATAACCTTTTGTTTTGACATAAAAAAATCATATAAATTTATTAATATTAAGACAATTAATAAGTGAAATATTTAAAAAATAAATCTATTTACCAAACAAGTTTAAATCGTTATGTTTATTTAAGCAATTATTTATTTCAACTTGTTATGATTTTTTGTTTTGTCATAAAATAATTGTTTCTATTCTTACAAGTTTAGTCGGATTAAAATAATATTAATTTATTAATATTTTGACAATTAATAATTAAAAGATTTAAAAAATAAATATGTTTAATGAACAAGTTCAAATAGTTATGACTATTTGAATAATTATCTATTTCAAATTATTATGACCATTTCTTTTGTAATAAAATAATTGTTTCAATTCATAGAAGCTTATTTAAAGTAAAATAATACTAATTTATTAATATTTCAAAAATTAATAAGATAATTAAAAAAGAATTTGTTTATTGAATAAGTTCAAATAGTTATGACTATTTGAACAATTAACTATCACAAAACATTATAATATTTTGTTTTGTCATAAAACAGTTGGTTCTATTCATGCAAGCTTATTTTGAATAAAATAATTAAGATTTCTTAATTCCAAAAATTAATTAGTAAAAATTTTAAAAATAAATCTATATTCTGAACATGTTTAAATAGTTATGACTATTTGAACAGTAATATATTTGAAATCGTTAGTACCTTTTGTTTTGTCATAAACTGATTGCTTTTATTTATAAAAGCTTATTCATAATAAAATAATACTAATGTATTAAAATTCTAAAAATTAATAAGTAAAAGATTTAAAAAATAAATCAGTTTACCGAGTAAGTTCAAATAGTTGTGATTATTTAAACAATTATTTATTTCAAACAGTTATGATATTTTGTTTTATCATAAGACATATGTTTCTATTCACACAAGTTTATTCAAAATAAAATAATATTAATTTATTAATAGTGTAAAAATTAATAAGTTGGAGATTTAAAAAATAAGTCCGTTTACCAAACAAGTTTGAATAGTCATGTCCATTTGAATTATTATCTATTTCAAATCATTATGCCATTTCATTTTTTGTAAAACAATTCTTTTTATTCATATAAAATTATTCAAAATAAAATAATACTGATTTATTAATATTTCAAAAATTAATAAGAGATTTAAAAACTAAATCTGTTTACCAAATCAATTCAAAGAATTGACTATTTAAACAAATATCTATCTCAAATCATTATGATCTTTGTCTTGTCATAAAACAATTATTTCTATTCATACAAGCTTATTCAGAGTAAAATATTGCTAAACTAATAATATTCTAAAAATTAATAAGTAAGAGATTTAAAAAATAAATATGTTTGCCAAACCAATTCAAATAGTTAAGACTATTAGAACAATTATCTATTTCAAATTATTATGACCTTTTGTTTAGTTGTAAAATAATTGTTTTCAGTTCGTACATGCTTAATTATTAATAACTATTTTATTAACATTCAAAAAACTAATAAGTAAGAAATAAAAAAATAAATCTGTTTATTGAACAAGTTTAAATAGTTATGATAATTTGAATAATTATATATTTAAAATTGTTATAACCTTTATTTCTATCATAAAACAATTGTTTTAGTTCATAAAAGCTTATCCAAAATAAAATAATATTACTTTATTAATATTTCAAAAATTGAAGAGTTGGAGATTTAAAAAATAAATCAGTTTATCGAAGTAGTTCAAATAATTATGGCCATTTGAGAATTTATCTATTTCAAATCATTATGAACTTTTGTTTTGTCATAAAACAATTGTTTTTCATCATACAAGCCTATTCGAAATAAATAATACTAATTGATTAATATTTCAAAAATTAATAAGTAGGTGATTTAAAAAATAAATATGCTTACCGAACCAGTTCAAATAATTATGACTATTTGAACAATTATATATTTCAAATCATTATAACCTTTTGTTTTTGTCAAAAAACAATTATTTATGTTCATACAAGTTTAGTTGGAATAAAATAATACTAATTGAATAATATTATGAAAATTAATAACTACAAGATTTAAAAAATAAATTTATTTGTTGAACTAATTCAAATAGTTAAAGCTATATGAATAATTATCTATTTCAAATCGTTATGACCTTTTGTTTTGTCATAAAACAAAAGTTTTGTGCACATAAGTTTATTCAGAATAAAATACTATTAATTTATTAATATTTTGAAAATTAATAGGAGATTTAAAAAATAAATATATTTACCAAACCAGTTTAATTTATCAATAATTGTATAAACTTGTATTAACTGAAACAATTATTTTATGACAAAACAAAAGGTCATAGAATTTTAAATAGACAATTGTTAAAATAGTAATAACTATTTGAACTTGTTCGGTAAATAGATTTATTTTCTAAAATCTCTTTCTTATTAATTTTTTGAATGTTAATAAATTAGTATTAATTTACTTGTATAAACTGCAACAATTACTTTATGACTAAACAAAATGTCAAAATCATTTCAAATTGATAATTGTTCTAATAGTATTGATCATATGAACAAGTTTGGTAAATAAATTTATTTTTTAAATCTCTTACTTATTAATTTTTAAAAGATTATTAAATTTGTATTATTTTAATTTGAATAAGCTTGTACAAACAAAAAACTTATTTTATAACAAAACAAATTGTTTGAAATAAAATCGTTTAAATAATCTTAACTCTTTGAACTGGTTCAGCAATTAGATTTATTTTTTAATTTTCTTGGTTATTAAATTTTGAAATATTATTAAACTAGTATTATTTTATTTTGAATAAATTAGTATGAACAAAACCAATTGTTTGATGACTAGACAAAAAGTTTTAACGATTTAAAATAGATAATTATTCAAATAGTCAAAACTATTTGAAATGGTTTGGTAAATAGATTTACTTTTTAAATCTCTTACTGATTAATTTTCTAAATATTAATAAATCAATATTATTTTATTTTGAACAAACTTATATGAACAAAAACAAATGTTTTTATGACAAAAAAAAAGTAATAATGGTTTGAAATAGATAATTGTTCAAATAGTTATAATTATTTGAACTGGTTCGGTAAATAGAATTATTTTTTAAATCTCTTACTTATAAAATATTGAAATATAAATAAATTATTTTTATTTTATTCTGAATAAACTTGTATGAACTTAAATATTTGTTTTATGACAAAACAAAAGGTCAAATCAAATTTAAAACAAAACTTTTTTTAATTTTTGGATCAAAGAGAAAACACTTTAAATATCAAAATATTTTTTTACTCTCCTATAATTAGGTGGAGCTTCAAAAATATCCCTAATTTAAAGGTTTTCAAATTGTCCCACAAAACAGAGATAACACCTTTCATAAATAATAACCACCGAGATTCCTCTTATAGTTAGGCAAGATCTAGATGATTATATTTACTTGAGATATTATTTTATTTGAAAACATTTTCTTTGAAAACTAATTTTTAAAAACCATTGCATGAGATGCATGAACATAATAAAATGATGAATGCATGACAATATAATATGGATGACAAAATATGAATGCATGATATAAAAAAATGCATGTGATAACAAGATGAAATGTAATGCAAATGCATGAATGATTTAAGGTTTGGGGTTTAGGTTAGGATTAGGGTTTATGGTCTAGGGTTAGGTTTTAAGGTTTGGGATTGGTTTAGGGTTTAGGTTAGGGTTTAGGGTAAAGGTTTAGGGTTTATAGGGGTAAGGTTTAGGGTTTAGGTTTAGGGTTTAGGGTTTAGAGTTTAGATTTAGGGTACAGGGTTTTGATTTAGGGTTTAGGTTTGGGGTTTCACAAAATTTTTTTTTGGGGTTTTATAGAAATGGATATGAAATGAATGCAAAATTACAAGAATGCCATTAATGAATGCAAAATTACAAGAATGCCATTAATGAATGCAAAATTACAAGAATGCCATTAATGAATGCATGTGTCAAATGCATGACCTAGAAACATAATTACAAAATAAGATATTTTCTAACTTAATAACATAAACATGTAATGCATTAAATTTCAACACTAAAATGGATCAAACATGGAAAAATTTAAAATTTGGTTTGAATGTTCCGCCATTGTTTATCCTTTAACACAACCAAACAACTTCAAAAATTCACCAGAAGCCACTATCAAACAACAATTTTTTTCAAAGAAACATCTTATTTAAATATATTAGAAAATTGGCAAACACCATAAAAACATAATATATAGCAAACAACCAAGCATGACCAAAGCATGAAACAAGGTTTGGCCAAACCTAGTCTATTCCCCTATGCATTCCTTCATCCCATTTCATCTGCACAAGTATTAACCACTTGATACTTACCTCATGAAGGGATATGTAGCCTTAAAACAACTTCAACAAATATGTAATGATCCAAAAATGGCAAAGAATTCATATGAACAAAAATGGTAGCCAAACAACAACATATATATTGAATCAACCACTAAACATGCTAAACAAACATATAATCACCATTTTAACATCATAAACTAACATTTGAAATAAAAAAGAGAAGAAGGAGGCCAAGAAGAGGTTCAGCCAAACCTAAGGACACCATGGTTGAATAAGTAATTGTTCAAATAGTTATAACTGTTTAAGCTTGTTCGGTAAACAAATTTATTTTTTCAAATCTCTTGCTTATTAATTTTTTGAATGTTAATATATTAGGATTATTTTATTCTGAATAAGCTTGTATGATATGAAACAAATATTTTATGACTAAAAAAAGATCAGAACTATTTGAAATAGATAATGATTCTAATAGTTTTAACTATTTGAACTAGTTTGACAAACACAGTTATTTTTTAAATCTCTTATTAACTTTTGAAATATCATTAAATTAGTATTATTTTTAACCAAATAAGCTTCTATGATTAGAAACAATTATTTTATGATAAAACAAACAGTTTTAGATTGATAATTGTTCAAATAGTCAAAACTATTCAAACTGGTTCGATAAACAGATTTATTTTTTAAATCTCTTAGTTATTAATTTTGGAAATATTAATAAATTAGTATTATTTTATTTGGATGAGCTTGTATGATAAAAAACAATTGTTTTATAACAAAACAAAAGGTCATAACGATTTAAAATAGATAATTGTTCAAATAGTCATAATTAACCGATTCAGTAAACAAATTTATTTTTTAAATCTCTTATTTATTAATTTTAGAAATATTAATAAATTAGTATTATTTTATTCTGTATAAGCTTGTATTAGCTAAAACAATTGTTTTATGACAAAACAAAAGGTCATAACGACTTTAAATGGATAATTGTTCAAATAGTAATAACTATTTGAACTTGTTCAATAAATAGATTTATTTTTTAAAATCTCTTTCTTATTAATTTTTTGAATGTTAATAAATTAGTATTAATTTATTCTAGATAAGCTTGTATGAACGTAAACAATTGTTTTATGACTAAACAAAAAGTCAGGACAATTTGAAATAGATAATTGTTATAATAGTCTTAACCACATGACCTGGTTTGGTAAACAAATTTATTTTTCAAATCTCTTACTTATTAATTTTTGAAATATTATTAAATTTGTATTATTTTAATTCGAATAAGCTTGTATGAATAAAAAAATTATTTTATGACAAAACAAAAGGTCATAACGATTTGAAATTGATAATCATTCATATAGTCTTAACTATTTGAACTAGTTCGACAATTAAATTTATTTTTTATTTTCTTGGTTATTAAGTTTCAGAATATTATTGAATTAGTATTATTTTATTCTGAATAAAATAGTATGAATAGAACCAATTGTTTGATGATAAAACAAAAGGTTATAACGATTTAAAATAGATAATTATTCAAATAGCCAAAACTATTTGAATTAGTTTGGTAAACAGATTTACTTTTAAATCTCTTACTGATTAATTTTTGAAATATTAATAAATTAGTATTATTTTATTTCAAACAAACTTATATGAACAAAAAATATTGCTTTATCACAAACCAAAAAGCAATAACAATTTGAAATAGATAATTGTTCAAATAGTTATACTTAACAAATTAGTTTTATTTTATTCTGAATAAACTTGTATGAGCTGAAATAATTGTCATATGACAAAACAAAAAATCATAACGATTTGAAATAGATAATTGTTCATATAGTCTTAACAGTTTAAACTGGTTTGGCAAATGAATTTATTTTTTAAATCTCTTAGTTATGAATTTTCAGAATACTGTTAATTAGTATTATTTTCTCTTAGTTATTGAACTAGTTTAGCAAAACATATTTATTTTTTATTATTAAATTAGTATTATCTTACTTTGAATAAGTTTATATGAAAAAAACACAATTGTTTTATGACAAAATAAAGATTAAAATGATTTGAGATAAATAATTGTTCAAATAGTTATAACTATTTTGAATTGGTTTGGTAAATAGATTTAGTTTTTAATTCTTTTATTAATTTTCAAAATATTAATAAATCGGTATTATTTTATTTTTAATAATTTTGTATGAACAAAAACAATTATTTTACGACAAAACAAAGGTCATAATTATTTGAAATAGAGAATTGCTCAAATGGATATGACTATTTGAACTTGTTTGGTAAACAGATTTATTTTTAAATCTCCTACCTATTAATTTTCAAAATATTAATAAATTAGTATTATTTTATTCCAAACAAACTTGTATGAATAGAAACAATTGTTTTATGACAAAACAAAAGATCATAACTATTTGAAATAAATAATTATTCAAATAGTCATAACTATTTGAGCTTGCTCGGTAAACAAATTTATTTCTTAAATCTTTTACATATTAATTTTTGAAAAATTAATAAATTAATATTATTTTATTTTGAATAAATTTGTATGAACAAAAACAATTGGTTTATGACAAAATAAAAGGTTATAAATATTTAAAATAGATAAGTGTTTAAATAGTCATAACTAATTGAACGTGTTCAAAAAAATATTTATTTTTAAATTTCTACTTATTAAATTTTGGAATATTAATAAATTTATACTATTTTGTTTAGAATAAGCTTGTATGAATAGAAACAATTATTTTATAACAAAATAAAAAGTCATAATGATTTAAAATAGATATTTATTAAAATAGTCATAAATATTTGAACTTGTTTAGGAAACTGATTCATATTTTAAATGTTTTTCTTATTAATTTTTAGAATATTAATAAATTGATATTAATTTATTTCAAATAACCCTATATAAACTGGTAAAATTGTTTTATAATGAAATAAAATGTCATAACGATTTGAAGTATATAATTATTCAAATAGTTATGACTATTTGGACTTGCTTGATAAACATATTTGTTTTAAAAATCTTTTACTTATTAATTGTTTAAATATTAATAAATTAATATTATTTTAATCCGAATAAACTTGTATGAACAGAACCAATTGTTTTATGACAAAACAAATGGCTATAGTGATTTGAAATAGATAATTGTTCAAATAATCATAACTATTTGAACTTATTTAGCAAAAAAAATTATTTTTTAAATTTTTTACTTATTACTTTTTTGAATATTAACAAATTTGCATTATTTTATTTGAAATAAGCTTTTATGAATAGAATAATTTATTTTATGACAAAACAAAAGGCTATAGCAATTTGAAATAGATAATTGTTCAAATAATCAAACTATTTGAACTTGTTCAGTGAACAAATTCATTTTTTAAATCTCTTATTAATTTCAAGAATATTAATAAATTAGAATTATGTTATTTCAAATAAGCTTATGCAAATAGAAACAATTGTTTTGTGATAAAACAAATGGTTATAACGATTTGAAATAGAGAATTGTTCAAACAGTTATAACTATTTATATTGGTTGGGATAATAGATTCATTTTTTAAATCCATTACTTATTAATTTTTAGAATATTAATAAATTAACATACTTTATTATGAATAAGACTGTATGAACAAAAACAATTGTTTTATGACATAACAAATAGTCATAACGATTTGAAATAAATAATTGTTCAAATAGTTAAACTAATTGAACTAGTTTAGTAAACATATTTATTTTTTAATTCTCTTACTTATTAATTTGCAAAATATTAATAAATTAATATTATTTTATTCCAAACAAACTTATTTGAACAAAAACATTTGTTTTATGACAAAACAAAAGGTCGTAACAATTTGAAATTAGATAATTATTCAAATAATCATAATTATTTCAACTAGTTCAACAAACAGAATTATTTTTTAAATCTGTTATTGATTAATTTTTGAAATATTAATAAAATTATTTTATTTTATTTTGAATAAGTTAGTAAGAACTAAAAAAATTATTTTATGATAAAGCAAAATGTCATAACAATTTAAAATAAATATTGTTCATATAGCCTTAACTATTTGAACTAGTTTAGCAAAGAAATTTATTTTTTAAATCTATTAGTTATTAATTTTCATAATATTATTGCATTAATATTATTTTATTCTTAATAAACTTGTATGAACAGAAATAATGGCTTTATGGTAGAACAAAATGTTATAAGAAATTGAAATACAAATAGTCATAAGTATTTGAATTGGTTCGATAAACAGATTTATTTTTTGAATCTCCTACTTATTAATTCTTGAAATATTAATAAATTAATATTATTTTATTATGAATAGGCTAGTATGATGAAAAACAATTGTTTTATGACAAAACAAAAGTTCATAAAGATTTGAAATAGATAAATGTTCAAATGGCCATGATTCGATAAACTGATTTATGTTTTAAAGCTTTAGCTTATCAATTTTTAAAATATTAATAAAGTAATATTATTTTATTTCAGATAAGTTTTTATGACTTGAAATAATTGTTTTATGATAAAATAAAAGGTCATAATGACTTTAGATAGATAATTATTCAAATAGTCATAACTATTTTAAAATTGTTATGAACTTTTTTTTTGTCATAGAACAATTGTATCAACATAAAATCTTATCCAAAATAAAATAATACTACATTATTAATATTTCAAAAATTAGTAAGTAAGAGATTTAAAAAATAAATTAGTTTACCAAATTAGATCAAATAATTATGACCATTTAAATAATTATCTATTTCAAATCATTATTACCTTTTGTTTTGTCATAAAACAATTGTTTTCCAACATACAAGTTTATTAAATAAAATCATTATTATCTTTTGTTTTGTTATAAAACAATTGTGTTTCAACATAAAAGCTTATTTGAAATAAAATAATACTAATTTTTTAATATTTGATGAATTAGTAAGAGATTAAAAAATAAACCTATTTACCAAACCAGTTTAAATAGTTATGTCTAGTTCAAATAGTTATTACTATTTGAATAATTATCTATTTCAAATTATTATAACCTTCTGTTCTATCATAAAACAGTTATTTCTGTTCATACAAATTTATTTGGAATAAAATAGTACTAATTTAATAATAGTCTGAAAATTCATAACAAGAGATTTAAAAAATAAATCCTTTTGCTGAACCAATTCAAATTATTTTACGACAAAACAAAATGTCATAACAATTTTGTTTTGTCATAAAACAATTATTTCAGCTCATACAAGTTTATTTGGAAAAAAATAAAAACTAATTTGTTAATATTTCAAAATTTTATAAGGAATAGATTTATAAAAAAAAAAAATTCTATTTATTGAACCAATTCAAATAATTATAATTATTTGAAAAATTATCCATTTCAAATCGTTATTATTTTTTGCTTTGTCATAAAACAATTGTTTTTGTTCATATAAGTTTGTTTGAAATAAAATAATACTAATTTATTAAGTTTTAGAAAATTAATTAGTAAGAGATTTAAAAAGTAAATATGTTTTCCAAATCCTTTAAAATAGTTTGACTATTTGAATAATTATCTATTTAAAATCATTTTAACCTTTTGTGTTGTCATCAAACAATTGGTTCTATTCATGCTATTATATTCAGAATAAAACAATACTATTTTAATAACATTCCAAAACTTAATAACTAAGAAAATTAAAAATAAATCTAATTGCTAAACCAATTCAAATAGTTATGACCATTTGTTTTGGCATAAAATAATTTTTTGTTTGTACAAGCTTGTTCGAATTAAAATAATACAAATTTAATAATATTTTGAAAATTAATAAGAGATTTAAAAATAAATTTGTTTACCGAACTAGTTCATATGGTTAAGACAATTAGAATAATTATCTATTTCAAATTGTTTTGACCTTTTGTTTAGTTATAAGACAATTATTTCAATTCATATAAGCTTATTCAAAATAAATTAATACTAATTTATTAACATTAAAAAATTAATAAGAAAGAGATTTAACAAAATAAATCTATTTACCAAACAAGTTCAAATAGTTATTACTATTTAAACAATTGTCTTTGAAAATCGTTATGACATTTTGTTTTATCATAAAATAATTGTTTTAGTTAATACAAGTTTATATGGAATAAAATAATACAAATTTATTAATATTTCTAAAATTAATAAATAAGAGATTTAAAAAATAAATTAGTTTACCAGATCAATTAAAATAATTATGGTCATTTAAATAATTATCTATTTCAAATCATTATGATCTTTTATTTTGTTATAAAACAATTGGTTTTTTATCATTCAAGCATATTTGAAATAAAATAATACTAATGTATTAATATTTCAAAAAGTAATAAGTAAGAGATTTAAAAAATAAATTTGTTTATCGAACCGGTTCGAATAGTTATTAATATTCAGACAATTAATAAGTAAAAGATTTAAAAAAGAAATCTATTTGCCAAATAAGTTCAAATAGTTATGACTATTTAAACAATTATTTATTTCAAATTGTTTTTACTATTTGTTTTGTTATAAAACAATTATTTTTGTTCATACAAGCTTATTCAGATTAAAATAATATTAATTTATTAATATTTTGACAATTAGTAAGTAAAATACTTTAAAAATAAATATGTTTATCGAACAAGTTCAAATAGTTATAACCACTTGCATAATTATATATTTTAAATTGTTATGACTTTTTGTTTCATCATAAAACAATTATATCAGTTTACATAGCCTTTTTTGAAATAAAATAATACTAATTGAATAATATTCCAAAATTATTGAGTAAGAGATTTAAAATATGAATCTGTTTACTGAACAAGTTCAAATAGTTATGACTATTTGAACAGTTATCTATGTCAAATCGTTATGACATTTTGTTTTGTCATAAAATAATTGTTCCTGTTCATACAAGCTTATTCTGAAGAAAATAATATAAATTTATTAATATTCCAAAAATTAATAAGAAAAAATTTAAAAAATAAATTTGTTTTTTGAACACGTTTAAATAGTTATGACTATTTGAACAATTATCTATTTCAAATAGTCATGACCTTTTGTTTTGTCATAAACCAATTGTTTTTGTCCATACAAACATATTCGAAATAAAATAATACTAATTTATAAATATTCCAAAAATTAGTAAGTAAAAAATTTTAAAAATAAATCGTTTATTGAGCAAGTTCAAATAGTTATGAGTATTTGAACAATTATTTATTTCAAATAGTTATGATTTTTTGTTTTTTCATAAAACAATTATTTCTATTCATATAAGTTTATTCAAAATAAAAAATATGAATTTATTAACATTCTAAAAATTAGTAGGTAGGAGACTTGAAAACTAAATCTTATTACCGAACAAGTTCAAATAGTCATGTCCATTTGAACAATTATCTATTTCAAAGTGTTAAGACCTTTTGTTTTGTCATAAAACAATTGTTTTTGTTCACACATAATTATTTAGAATAAAATAAACTTGATATATTAATATTTTGAAAATTAATAAGTGATTTAAAAACTAAATTTTTTACTGAAATAGTTCAAATAGTTATGACTATTTGAAATATTATCTATCTCAAATCATTATGATCTTTATTTTGTCATAAAACAATTATTTCTTTCCATACATGCTTATTTGGATTAAAATAATACTAATTTAAAAAAATTCCAAAAAATAGTAAGTAAGAGATTTTTAAAAAAATAAATGTGTTTGCTAAACTAGTTCAAATATTTAAGAATATTAGAATAATTATCCACTTCAAATCATTCTAACCATTTGTTTAGTCATAAAACAATTATTTCAGTTCATACAAGCTCATTTAGAAATAAAATAATATTAATTTATTAACATTTAAAAAATTAATGAGCAAAAAATTTTAAAAAATAAATCTGTTTATTGAATAAGTTGAAATAGATTTGACTATTTGAACAGTTACCTATTTAAAGTCATTATGAGCTTTTGTTTTGTCATAAAACAATTGATTCAGTTCATAAAACTTATTTGAAATAAAATAATACTGCCCTATTAATATTTCAAAAATTAATATGTAAGATATTCAAAAGCTAAAGCTATTTTTCAAACTAGTTCAAATAGTTATAAATATTTGAAAAATATCAATCTTAAATTGTTATGATCTTTATTTTATCATAAAATAGTTATTTTTAATCATACAAGCTTATTCAAATAATAATAATACTAATTTAATAATATTCCAAAAATTAATAAGTGATTTAAAAAATAAATGCGCTTGCCAAACTAGTTCAAATAGTTAAGAATATTAGAATAATTATTTATTTCAAATCATTCTGACATTTTGTTTAGTCATATAATAATTGTTTCAATATATACAAGCTTACTCAGAATAAAATGATACTAATTTATTAACATGTGAAAAATTAATAAGCATGAGATTTGAAAAAATAAATATGTATACCATACAAGATCAAATAGTTATGACTATTTGAACAATTATCAATTTAAAATCATCATAACCTTTTATTTTGTCATAAAACAATTGTTTTAGTTCATAAAAGCTTATCCAAAATAAAATAACACTACTTTATTAATATTTCAAAAATTAATAAGTAAGAGATTTAAACAATAAATCAGTTTATTGAATCAATTCCATTAATTATAGCCATTTGAACAATTACCTATTTCAAATCATTATTACCTTTTGTTTTGTCATAAAACAATTGTTTTTCAGCATACAAGCTTATTTGAAGTAAAATAATCCTAATTTATTAATATTTCAAGGATTAATAAGAGATTTAAAAAATAAATCTATTTACCAAACCATTACAACTAGTTATGACTATTTGAATAATTATCTATTTCAAATTGTTATAACCTTTTGTTCTATCACGAAACAACTGTTTCTATTTATACAAGCTTATTTAGAATAAAATAATACTAGTTTAGTAAAATTTTAAAAGTTAATAACTAAGAGATTTAAAAAATAAATCCATTTGCCAAATCAATTGAAACAATTAAGACTATATGAATAATTATTTATTTCAATTTGTTATGACTTTTTGTTTTGTTATAAAACAATTATTTCATATCATACAAGCTTTTTCGGAATAGAATAAAACTAATTTATTAATATTTTTGAAAAATTTATAAGAGGTTTAGAAAATAATTCTATTTACGGAACTAGTTCAAATAATTATAACTATTTGAACAATTATCTATTTCAAATTGTTATTACTTTTTGTTTTGTCATAAAACAATTGTTTTTGTTAATATAAGTTTGTTTGAAATAAAATAACACTAATTTATTAATTTGTAGAAAATTAATTAGTAAGAGATTTAAAAAGTAAATAAGCTTACCAAACCATTTTCAAATAGTTTTGACTATTTGAGTAATTAACTATTTCAAATCATTATAACTTTTTATTTTGTCATCAAACAATTGGTTCTGTTCATATTATTTTATTCAAAATAAAATTATACTAATTTAATAATATTCTGAAACTTAATAACCAAAAAAATTAAAAAATAAGTCTAATTGCCAAACCAGTTCAAATAGTTAAGACTATATGAATGATAATCTATTTCAAATTGTTATAACTTTTTTTTGTCATAAAACAATTGTTTTGTTCATACAAGCTTATTCGGATTAAAATAATACAAATTTAATAATATTTTCAAAATTAATAAGAGATTGAAAAAATAAATTTTTTTACTGAATTAGTTCAAATGGTTAAGACAATTAGAAAAATTATCTATTTCAAATTGTTTTGACCTTTTGTTTAGTTACAAAACAATTGTTTTAGTTCATACAAGTTTATTCAGAATAAATTAATATTAATTTATTAACATTCAAAAAATTAATAAGAAAGAGATTTAGAAAAATAATTATTTTTATCAAACAAATTCAAATAATTATTATTATTTGAACAATTGTCTGTTTAAAATGTTATAACCTTTTGATTTGTCATAAAATAATTGTTTCAGTTAATATAAGCTTAGATAGAATAAAATAATACTAATTTATTAATATTTCCTACATTATTAAGTAAAAAAATGTAAAAAATAATTTTGTTTACCAACTCAATTAAAATAATTATGGCCATTTGAACAATTGTTATGACCTTATGTTTTGTCATAAAACAGTTGTTTCTGATCACAAAAGCTTATTTGGTTAAAAATAATACTAATTTAATAATATTTTGAAAATTAATAAGTAAGAGATTTAAAAAATAAATGTGTTGGCTGAACCAATTGAAATAGCTAAAACTATTAGAATAATTTTCTATTTCAAATCTTTATGACCTTTTGTTTAGTCATAAAATATTTGATTTATATCTTATAAGCTTATTCAGAATAAAATAATCCAAATTTATTAACATTCAGAAATTAATAAGCAAAAGATTTGAAAAAATAAATATGTTTATAAAATAAGTTTAAATAGTTATGACTATTTGAACAATTATTTATTTAAAACTATTATGACCTTGTGTTTTGCCATTGAACAATTGTTTTAGTTCACAAAAGCTTATCCAAAATAAAATAATACTAATTTCTTAATATTTTAAAAATTAATAAGCATGAGTTTAAAAAAATAAATTTGTTTACCAAATAAATTCAGATAGTTACTACTATTAGAATAATTGTCTATTTAAAATTGTTATGACTATTTGAACAATTATTTGTTTAAAATTGTTATGACCTTTTGTTTTGCCATAAAACAATTGTTTTAGTTCATAAAAGCTTATCCAAAATAAAATAATACTAATTTCTTAATATTTCAAAAATTAATAAGCATGAGTTTAAAATAATAATAAATTTGTTTTATTTTAATTGAAATAAGCTTGTATGAATAGAAAAATATATTTTATGACAAAAAAAGGTAATTATTCAAATAGTCATAACTATTTGAACTTGTTCGATAAACAGATTCAGTTTTTAAATATCTTATTACTTTTAATATTAATAAATTAGAATTATGTTATTCCAAATAAGCTTGTACTAATAAAAACAATTATTTTCTGATAAAACAAAAAGTCATAATGATTTGAAAAAGATTATTATTCAAAAGTAATAACTATTTGCACTAATCAGGCCAACAAATTCATTTTTTAAATCCATTACTTATTAATTTGCATAATATTAATAAATTAGCATTACTTTATTCTGAATAATAATGTATCAGTAGAAACAATTGTTTTATGATAAAACAAATGGTCATAATGATTTGAAATAAATAATTGTTCAAATTGTTATAACTAGTTGAATTGGTTTAGTAAATAGATTTATTTTTTAAATCTCTTATTAATTTGCAAAATATTAATAAATTAATATTATTTTATTTCGAATAAACTTATATGAACAAAAGCATTTTGTTTATGACAAAACAAAAGGTCATAATGATTTAAAATAGATAATTATTCATATAGCCTTAACCATTTGAAGTAGTTTGGCAAACAAATTTATTTTTTAAATCTCGTAGTTATTATTTTTCATAATATTATTATATTAGTATCATTTTATTCTGAATAAGCTTGTATGAACATAAATAACTGTTTTATGACAAAACAAAAGGTTATAATGATTTGAAATATATAACTATTTAAATAGTCATAACTATTTGAATTGGTTAGGTAAATAGATTTATTTTTAAAATTTTCTACTCATTAATTTTTTAAATATTAAAAATTAGTATTATTTTATTCTGAATAGACTTATACGATGAACAACAATTGTTTTATGACAAAACAAAAGTTCATAATAATTTGAAATAGATAATTGTTCAAATGGTCATAATTATTTGAACTGATTTGATAAATTGATTTATTTTTTAAATCTCTAACTTTTCAACTTTTGAAATATTAATAAAGTAATATTATTTTATTTTGGATAAGCTCTTATGAACTGAAACAATTGTTTTATTATAAAACAAAAGGTCATAAAGATTTAAATAGATAATTGTTCAAACAGTCATGACTATTTGAATTTGTTCAGTAAATATTTTTTTTTTATTTCTTGCTTATTAATTTTTTGAATGTTAATAGAATAGTATTATTTTATTTCGAATAAGCATATATAAACTGAAACATTTATTTTATGACTAAACAAAATGTCAGAATGATTTGAAATAGATAATTCTTCTAATAGTCTTAAGTATATGAATTGGTTTGACAAATGCATTTATTTTTTAAATCTCTTACTTATTAATTTTACAATTTTTTAGTTTAGCAATATTTTACTTTGAATAAACTTGTATAAATAGAAACAATTATTTTATGACAAAACAAAGATCATAACGATTTGAGATATATAATTGTTCAAATAGTCATAACTATTTGAACTAGTCCAGTAAACAGATTTAGTTTTTAAATCTCTTATTAATTTTTGAAATATTAATAAATTAGTATTATTTTATTCTAAATAATTTTGTATAAATAAAAACAATTGGTTTATGATAAAACAAAATGTCATAACATTTTGCAATAAATAATTGTTCAAATATTTATAACTATTTGAACTCACTCGGTAAACAGATTTATTTTTAAATTTTTTACTTATTAATTTTTTAAAACTTAATAAATTTATATTATTTTATTCAAAATAAGCTTGCATGAATAGAACCAATTGTTTTATGACAAAACAAAAGGTCATTATGTTTTGAAATAGATAATTGTTTAGATAGTCGTAACTATTTGAACTTATTTGGTAAACAGATTCTTTCTTTAATTCTCTTACTCATTAGTTTTCAAAATATTAATAAATTAGTATTATTTTACATTAAATAAGCTTATATGAACTAAAACAATTGTTTTACTACAAAAGAAAAGGTCAAAATGATTTGAAATAGATAATTACTCAAATAGTCATGACTACTTGAACTTGTTCAGTGAAGATATTTATTTTTTAAATATTTTACTTATTAATTGTCAAAATATTAATAAATTAATATTATTCTAATCTGATTAGGCTTGTATGAACAAAAATTAATATTATTCTAATCTGATTAGGCTTGTATGAACAAAAACTATTATTTTATAATTGAACAAAAAGTCATAACAATTTGAAATAAATAATTGCTTAAATAGTCATAACTATTAGAACATGTTTGATAAATAGATTTATTTTTTAAATCTCTTATTAATTTTTGGAATATTAGTAGATTAGTATTTTTTTGTTTTGAACAAACTTATATGAACAAAAACATTTGTTTAAAGGCAAAACAAAAGGTCATAATGATTTGAAATAGATATTGTTCAAATAGTCATAATTATTTAAACTGGTTAAGTAAACAAAATTATTTTTTAAATCTGTTACTTATTAATTTTTGAAATATTAATTGATTCATTTTATTTTATTCTTAATAAGCTAGTATTAATTGAAAATTTTGTTTTATGACAAAATAAAAGGTCATAACAATTTGAAATAGATAATTGTTCATATAGTCTTAACTATTTGAACTGCTTCAGGAAACAAATTTATTTTTTAAATCTCTTAGTTATTAAATTTTTGAAATATTATTAGATTAGTATTATTTTATTTCGAATAAGCTTGTATGAATAGAAATAATTTTTTTTATAATAGAACAAAAGGTTATAACGATTTGAAGTATACAATTGTTCAAATAGTCATAACTATTCAAACTAGTTCAATAAATAGATTTCTTTTTTAAATATCTTAATTATTAACTTTTGAAAATTTAATAAATTAGTATTATTTTATTTTGAATAAGCTTGTACGATAAAAAATAATTGTTATATGCAAAGCAAAAGGTACTAACAATTTGAAATAGATAATTACTGAAATAGCTATAATTATCTAATTCGCTAAATAAATTCACTTTTTAAATCACTTACTTATTAATTTTTGAAATATTAATAAATTAATATTATTTTATTTCAAACAAGCATGTATGAACTGAAACAATTGGTCTATGATAAAATAGAATTTCATAACAATTTTAAATAGACAATTGTTCCAATAGTCGTAACTATTTGAATTTATTCGGTAAACAAATTTATTTTTTAAAACTCTTGCTTATTAATTTTCAAAATATTAAGAAACTAGTATTATTTTATTTTGGATAAGCCTTTATGAACTAAAACAATTGTTTTATGTCAAAACAAAAAGTCATAATGATTTTAAATAAATAATTGTTGAAATGGTCATAACTATTTAAACTTGTTCGGTAAACCGATATTTTTTTCAAATCTTTTGCTTATTAATTTTTTGAATGTTAATAAATTTGGGTTATTTTATTCCAAATAAGCCTATAAGATATGAAACAAATATTTTATGACCAAACAAAAGGTCATAACGATTTGAAATAGAAAATTATTCTAATAGTTTTAACTATTTAAATTGGTTTGGCAAACACATTTATTTTTTAAATCTCTTACTAAGTTTTAGAATATTATTAAATTAGTATTATTTTTAATTGAACAAGCTTCTATCATCAGAAACAATTGTTTTATGACAAAAACAAAAAGGTTATAACAATTTAAAATAAATAATCATTCAAATGGTCAAATTATTTTAACTAAGTGGGTAAATAGATTTATTTTTTAAATTTTTTATATAATTTAATTTAGGAAATGTTAGCTTTATAGGTGAGATGGTGATCCAAGAGGGGGGTGAATTGGATTTCTCCAAGTTTTTTCCAAACAAATGATTTCAATATAATTGAATGAAAATTAAAACAATAAGCAATTTTGATGAAAATATAATGCTAATAATAACAATTAATGAACCTAAAATCAAATATAAAAAACAATAAATTTTAAGGAGATAGGGGTAGAGAAATCAAACGCAATGATTTATAGAGGTTCTGTCCTTCTTCACAAGGCACCTATGTCCTCTCTCTTGGTTGTCCACACCAAGGCTTCAATCCACTAATTGAAGATAAATTTTTACAAGATACAAGCCTATCTTGTACTAAATCTCTATCTTTTTCTCAAGGCTTAGATAGCAACTTTGACCTTTACAATATCAAGAGGATACCTCACCTCTTGTTCGCTTCCACCCTTGTATATCAAAGGTAATTTTGCAAACAATTGAACAACCTCTCTAAGGCTAAGTGTTTGCTAAGTTTAAGTACAAGAAAATGATGAATGAACAACAAATATAATTTGGATACAATAAATACAAAGATATGGACTTTGAAGCTATAAAAACTCTTGATTCTTTGAGAGAATGAAAATATGGCTTATTGGCTCTTGCTCTCTTGATACATCACTCCTCTTGGTGTGTTGGAGTGCCCAATTTATAGAGACATTAAAGAAGTAGCCATTGGGGAAGCTTAGAGTGAAGAAATGCCCATTGGAATCATGAAAAAGTAGCCATTGGTGTGCTTGCACCCAGAACTGATCGATCCCTTGCTTGAGGGGATTGATTGTTTCATGTTTTGAACCATTTTTCACTTGAAAACAACCTAACCAATCGATCCCTTTTTGTAGGGGATCGATTGGTTAATGGGGTGATCGATCCCCTATGTGGAGGGATCGATCCCTTTTCTAGATTTTTAGTCTGGGGAGCATTATGTTTGAAAAAGCAATCGATCCCTTCTAGAGGGGATCGATCCTGTCTATGCTAGGTGGTAGTTTCCCATTTTACACTCTACTTACTAGTTTGTTCATATCTTGAGTTATACAAATCTAAATTACAAACGGTTTGAAGATTTAGAAACTAGACTTAAAGGGCTTTCTATCTATATAAAGTTCATCACATAATTCATTGTGTACGAATTATAGTGAATTTTCAAATCTACCCTTTGTGCAGTTTTTAGACAACTGTAGTGTGTCTAGTAAAAATTCAAAATCTTTTCTTAGAAAATTTGAATTTTGATTTTGTTTAATCCATTAGAAAGTAGACTCAAAGAGCTTTCCAACCTTATAAAATTCAAATATTAAGACTTTGTGAATTAATATATAGTCTTAACTATTTGAATTGGTTTGGCAATTAGATTTATTTTTTAATTTTCTTGGTTATTAAGTTTCAGAATATTATTAAATTTGTATTATTTTATTTTGAATAAAATAATATAAATAGAACCAATTGTATAATGACAAAAATAAAAGGTTATAATGATTTGAAATAGATAATTATTCAAATAATCAAAGCTATTTGAAATGGTTTAGCAAGCATATTTACATTTTAAATCTCTTACTGATTAATTTTCTAAATATTAATAAATTAGTATTATTTTATTTCAAACAAACTTATATTAACGAAAACAATTATTTTATAACAAAAAAATAATTGTGCAAATAGTTATAATTTTTTTGAATGGGTTTTGTAAGTAGAATTATTTTCTAAATGTCTTATAAATTTTTGAAATATTAATAAATTAATTTTATTCTATTTCGAATAAGCTTCTATGAGCTGAAATAATTATTTTATGATAAAATAAAATGTTATAACAATTTGAAATAAATAATTGTTCATATTGTCTTAACTGTTTGAATTGGTTCATCAAATGGATTTATTTTTTAAATCTCATAGTTATTAATTTTTAAAATATTACTAAATTATTATTATTTTATCCCGAATAAGCTTGTATGAATAGAAACTATTGTTTTATGATAGAATAAAGGTTATAACAATTTGAAATAGATAATTGTTTAAATAGTCAAAACTATTAAAACTGGTTCAACAAACCAATTTCTTCTTTAAATCTCTTATTAATTCTTAAAATATTAATAAATTAGTATTATTTTATTTAGAAAAAGCTTGTATGTTGAAAAATAGTTGTTTTATGATAAAATAAAAGGTAATAATGATTTAAAATAGATAATTGTTTAAATGGCCATGATTATTTGAATTGATTCGATAAACTAATTTATTTTTTAAACTCTTACTTATTAATTTTCAAAATATTAACAAACTAGTATTATTTTATTTTGGATAAGCTTTTATGAACTAAAACAATTGTTTTATGGCAAAACAAATGGTCATAATGATTTTAAATAGATATTGTTGAAATAGTCATAACTATTTAAACTTGTTTGGTAAACAGATTTATTTTTTCAAATCTCAAGCTTATTAATTTTTTGAATGTCAATTAATTAGCATTATTTTATTCTGAATAAGCTTGTATGAAAAGAAATAATTATTATATGACTAAACAAAGGGTCAAAACGATTTGAAATAGATAATTATTCTAATAGCCTTAACTATTTGAACTAGTTTGACAAACACATATATTTTTTAAATCTCTTATTAGTTTTTAGAATATTATTAAATTAGTATTATTTTTATTCGAATAAGCTTGTACGATCAAAAACAATTGTTTTATGAGAAAACAAAGATGATAACGACTTAAGATTGATATTTATTCAAATAGTCATAACTATTTGAAATGGTTCAAAAAATAGTTTTAGTTTTTAAATCTCTTGCTTATTAATTTTTGAAATATTAATAAAGTAGTATTATTTTATTCATATAAGTTTTTATGAACTGAAACAATTGTTTTATGAAAAAACAAAAAATCATAGCAACTTTAAATAGATAGTTGTTTAAATAGTCAAATCTATTTCAACTTGTTTGGTAAATAGATTTATTTTTTTAAATCTCTTGCTCATTAATTTTTCAAATGTTGATAAATAAGTATTATTTTATTTTGATTAAGCTTGTATGAACTAAAATAATTTTTTTATAACTAAACAAAAGGTTAAATCGATTTGAAATAGATAATTGTTCTAATAGTCTTAACTATTTGAACTGGTTCGGCAAACACATTTATTTTTTAAATCTCTTACTTATTAATTTTTGGAATATTATTAAATTAGTATTATTTTAATATGAATAAGCTTGTATGAAAAGAGACAATTGTTTTATGACAAAATAAAGATCATAAAGATTTGAGATAGATAATTATTCAAATAGTTATAAATATTTTAACTATTTTGGTAAATAGATTTTGTTTTTAAATCTCTTATTAATTACCAAAATATTAATAGATCAATATTATTTTATTCTAAATAATTTTACATGAACAAAAACAATTGTTTTATGACAAAACAAAATGTCATTATGATTTGAAATAGATAATAGTTCAAATAGACATGACTATTAGAACTTGTTCGGTAAACAGATTTATTTTTTAAATCACAAATTTATTAATTTTTAGAATACTAATAAATTAGTATTATTTTATTTCAAATAAAAGTGTATGAATAGAAACAATTGTTTTACGACAAAACAAAAGATCATAATGATTTGAAATAAATAATTATCCAAATAGTCATAACTATTTAAACTTGTTCAATAAACAGATTTATTTTTTAAACCTTTTACTTATTAATTTTTGGAATTTTAATAAATTAGTATTATTTTATTTTGAATAAGCTTTTATGAATAGAAACAATTGGTTTATGACAAAAAAAAAGGTCATAACGATCTGAAATAGATAATTCTTCAAATAGTCATACCTATATGAATGTGTTCAGAAAACATATTTATTTTTTAAAATTTTAATTATTAATTTTTGGAATATTAATAAATTTAAATTATTTTATTTGAAATAAGCTTGCATGAACAGAACCAATTGTTTTATGACAAAACAAAAGGTCATAATGTTTTGAAATATATAATTGTTCAAATAGTCATAACTATTTGAACTTATTCAGTAAACATATTCTTTTTTTAACTCTCTTACTCATTAATTTTCAAAATATTAATAAATTATTATTATCTTACTTCAAATAAGCTTATATGAACTGAAACGAGTATTTTATTACAATAGAAAAGATCATAATGATTTGAAATAGATAATTATTCAAACAGTCATGACTATTTGAACTTGTTTGGTAAATATATTTATTTTTTAAATCTTTTACTTATTAATTGTCAAAATATTTATAAATTAATATTATTTTAATCTGAATAAACTTGTATGAAGAAAAATAATTGTTTTATGAGAAAACAAAAAGTCATAACAAGTTGAAATAAATAATTGCTCAAATAGTCATAACAATTTGAACTTATTTGGTAAATAGATTTATTTTTTAAATCTTTTACTAATTAGTTGTCTTAATATTAATAAATTTGTATTATTTTATTTGAAATAAGCTTGGATAAATAGAAAAAAATTCTTTTATGACAAAACAAAAGGTTATAGCTATTTCAAATAGATAATTATTCAAACAGTCATAATTATTTAAATATGTTTAGTAAATAGATTCATTTTTTAAATCTCTTTATTATTAATTTTGGATTTTTAATAAATTAGTATTATTTTATTTTAAATAAGCTCATATGAACTGAAACAATTCTTTTATAACAAAACAAAATGTCATAATGATTAGAAATAGATAATTATTCAAATAGTCATGATTATTTGATCTAGTTCGGTAAACATTTTTATTTTTAAAATTTTTTACTTATTAATTGTTGAAATATTAATAATATAGTATTATTTTAATCCAAATAAGCTTGTATGAATAGAAACAATTGTTTTATAGCAGAGCAAAAAGTCATAATGATTTGAAATAAATAATTGCTTAAATAGTCATAACTATTTGAACTAGTTTGATAAATAGATTTATTTTTTACATCACTTACTAATTTTTGAAATATTAATAGATTAATATTACTTTATTCCAAATGAACTTATATGAACAAAGGCATTTGTTTTATGACAAAACAAAATGCCATAATGATTTAAAATATATAATTATTCAAATAGTCAAAATTATTTGAATTGGTTAGGTAAACAAAATTATTTTTTAAATCTCTTACTTATTAATTTTTTGAAATATTTATAAATTCATTTTATTTTATTCCAAATAAGCCAGTATGAATTCAAACAAACCTATTTTATGACAAAACAAAAGATGTAACAATTTCAAATAGATAATTGTTCATATAGTTTTAAATATTTGAACTGGTTCAACAAACAAATTTATTTTTTAATTCTTTTAGTTATTAATTTTTGAAATATTATTAGGTTAGTGTTATTTTATTCCAAATAAACTTGTATAAATAAAAATAATTGTTTTACGACAGAATAAAAGGTTATAACAATTTGAAGTTTACAATTATTCAAACAGTCATAACTATTTGAATTAGTTTGGTAAACAGATTTATTTTTTTAAATCTCTTATTAATTTTTGCAAGATTAATAAACTAGTATTATTTTATTCAAAAAAAGCTTTAATGTTCAAATACAATTCTTATATGACAAAACAAAAGGTAATAACGATTTAAAATAGATAATTGTTGACATAGCCATAATTATTTAAACTAATTCAGTAAACAAATTCACTTTTTAAATCACTTACTTATTAAATTTCAGAATATTAATAAATTAGTTTTATTTTATTTTGAATAAGCTTGTATGAACTAAAAAGATTGTTTTATGGCAAAACAAAAGGTCATAACGATTTGAAATAGACAATTATTCATATAGTCTTAACTATTTGAACTACTTCAGTAAAAAGATTTATTTTTTATATCTTTTAGTTATTAATTTTTGAAATATTATTAAATTAGTATTATTTTATTCTAAATAAGCTTATACGAACTGAAACAATTATTTTATAATAGAACAAAAGGTTATAACAATTTGAAATAGATAATTGTTCAAATGAGAACTGGTTCGGTAAACAAATTTTCTTAAAATCTCCTACTTATAAATGTTTGAAATTTTAATAAATTAGTATTATTTTATTTCGAATAAGCATGCATGAACTAAAAAATTTATTTTATGATTAAACAAAAGGTCAGAATAATTTAAAATAGATAATTGTTCTAATAGTCTTAATTATTTGAAATGGTTTGGCAAACACATTTATATTTTAAATCTCTTACTTATTGATTTTTAGAATATTATCAATTTACCAATATTTTACTTTGAATAAGCTTGTATGAACAAAAGCAATTGTTTTATGACAAAATAAAGATCATAACAATTTAAACTGGTTCGATAAACAAATTTAGTTTTTAAATCTCTTATTAATTTTTGAAATATTTAAAAATTAGTATTATTTTACTCTAAGTAATTTTGTATGAATAGAAACAATTGTTTTACAACAAAACAAAATGTCATAACAATTTAAAATAGATGATAGTTCAAATATACATGACTATTTGAACTATTTCGGTAAACAAATTTATTTTTTTCAATCTCCAACTTATTAAATTTAAGAATATTAATAAATTAGTATTATTTTATTATGAATAAAATTGTATGAGTAGAAACAATTGTTTTATGACAAAACATAAGATCATAATGCTTTGAAATAAGTAATTGTTCAAATAGTCATAACTATTTAAATTCTCTCGGTTATTTTTTCAATCTTTTATTTATTAATTATTGGAATTTTAATAAATTAATATTATTTTATTTCAAATAAGCTATTATGAACATAAACAATTGATTTATGACAAAACAAAAGGTCATAATGATTTGAAATAGATAATTGTTCAAATAGTCATAATTATTTAAACTGGTTAGGTAAACAAAATTATTTTTTAAATCCCTTACATATTAATTTTTGAAATATTAATAAATTCATTTTATTTTTTTTCGAATAATCTAATATGAATTGAAAAATTGTTTTATGACAAAACAAAAATGATTTGAAATAGATAATAGTTCATATAGTCTTAACTAGTGGAATTAATTAGGCAAACAAATTTATTTTTTAAATCTCTTAGTTATTAAATGTCAAAATATTATTATATTAGTATTATTTTATTTCGAATAAGCTTGTATGAATAAAAACAATTATTTTATGATAGAACAAAAGGTTATAACAATTTGAAGTATACAATTATTTAAATAGTCATAATTGTTTAAACTGGTTCAATAAACAGATTTATTTTTTAAATCTCATGCTAATTAAATTTTGAAAGATTAATAAATTAGTATTATTTTATTCCAAATAAACTTGTATGATCAAAAATAATTGTTATATGACAAACAAAACGTAATAACGATTTGAAATAGATAATTATTGAAATAGCCATAATTATTTGAACTAATTTGGTAAATGGATTCACTTTTTAAATTAGTTATTAATTTTTGGAATATTAATAATTAGTATTATTTTATTTCGAATAAGCTTGTATGAACTGAAACAATTGTTTTATGACAAAACAAAAAGTCATAACGATTTGAAATAGATAATCGTTCATATTGTCTTATCTATTTAAACTGCTTTGGCAAATAGATTTATTTTTTAAATCTTTTAGTTATTAATTTTTGGAATATTATTAAAATAGTATTATTTTATTATGAATAAACTTATATGAAGTAAAATAATTATTTTATATTAAAATAAAAAGGTTATAACGATTTGAAATAGATAATTATTCAAATAAGAACTAGTCTAGTAAACAGATTTATTTTTTAAATCTCTTGCATATTTATTTTTGAAATATTAATAAACTATTATTATTTTTTTCGAATAGGCTTGTATGATGAAAAAAAATTGTTTTATGATAAAACAAAAGTTTGTAATGATTTGAAATAGATAATTATTCAAATGGCCATAATTATTTGAATCGATTCGATAAAGTGTCTTATTTTAAAAATCTCTAACTTATCAAATTTTGAAATATTAATAAAGTAATATTGTTTTATTTTGAAAAAACTTTTATGAATTGAAACTATTATTTTATGACAAAACAAAAGGTCTATTTATTTTAAATAAATAACTGTTCAAATAGTCATAACTATTTGAACTTATTCGGTAAATAGATTTATTTTTTAAAATTTCTTGTGTATTAATTTTTTGAATGTTAATAAATTAGTATTATTTTATTTCAAATAAGCTTGTATGAAGTAAAAAAAAAATTTATGACTAAACAAAAGGTTATAATGATTTGAAATAGATAATTGTTTAAATAGTCTTAACTATTTGAATTGGTTCAGCAAACACATTTATTTGTTAAATCTCTTATTTATTAATTTTTTAATATTATTAATTTAGCAATATTTTACTCTGAATAAGCTTGTATGAACAAAAACAATTGTTTTATGATAAAACAAAGGTCATAATGATTTGAACTAGTTTGATAAACAAATTTAGTTTTTAAATCTCTTATTAATTTTTGAAATATTAAAAAATTAGAATTATTTTATTCTTAATAATTTTGTATGAATAAAAACAATTGTTTTATGACAAAACAAAATGTCATAATGATTTGAAATAGATGGTAGTTCAAATACACATGACTATTTGAACTTGTTTGGTAAAAAAATATATTTTTTAAATCTCATACTTATTAATTTTTAGAATATTAATAAATTAGTATTATTTTATGCCGAATAAAATTGTATGAATAGAAACAATTGTTTTATGACAAAACAAAAGATCATAATGGTTTGAAATAAATAATTGTTCAAATAGTCATAACTATTTAAACTTGCTTTGTAAGTAGATTTATTTTTTAAATCTTTTACTTATTAATTTTTGAAATTTTAATAAATTAGTATATTTTATTTAGAAAAAACTTTTATGAATAGAAACAATTGATTTATGAAAAAGAAAAAGGTCATAATGATTTGAAATAGATAATTCTTCAAATAGTCATAACTATTTGAACATGTTTAGAAAACATATTCGTTTTATAAATTTTTACTTATTAATTTTTGGAATATTAACAAATTTATATTATTTTATTCAAAATAAGCTTACATGAACAAAGCTAATTGTTTTATCACAAAACAAAAGGTTATAATGTTTTGAAATGGATAATTGTTTAGATAGTCATAACTATTTGAACATGTTCGGTAAATAGATTTATTTTTTAATTCTCTTACTCATTAATTTTTGGAATATTAATAATTTAGTATTATTTTATTTTGAATAAAATTATATAAACTAAAACAATTGTTTTATTGCAAAACAAAAAGTTACAGTGATTTAAAATAGATAATTATTCGAGTAGTTATGATTATTTGAACTTGTTTAGTAAACATATTTATTTTTTAAATCTTTTACTTATTATTTGTCAAAATATTAATAAATTAATATTATTTTAGTCCAAATAAGCTTGTATAATTAGAAACAACTATTTTATGACAAAACAAAATGTCATAACAATTTAAAATAAAAAATTGTTCAAATAGTCCTAAAGATTTGAACTTGTTCAGTAAAAAGATTTATTTTTTAAATCTTTTACTTATTAATTGTCTTAATATTAATAAATTTGTATTATTTATCTGAAATAAGCTTGCATAAATAGAAAAAATCATTTTATGACAAAACAAAAGGTTATAGCGATTTCAAATAGATAATTGTTGAAATAGTTATAATTATTTAAACTTGTTCAGTAAATATATTCATTTTTTAAATCTCTTAATTATTAATTATTGGAATATTAATAAATTAGTGTTATTTTATTTTGAATAATTTTATATGAGTTGAAATAATTTTTTATGATAAAACAAAATGTCATAATAATTTGAAATAGATATTTATTCAAACAGTCATGACTATTTGATCTAGCTTGGTAAACATATTTATTTTTTTTACTTTTTACTTATTAATTGTTGAAATATTAATAAATTAGTATTATTTTAATCTGAATGGGCCTGTATGAATAGAAACTATTGTTTTATAATAGAACAAAAGTTCATAACAATTTGAAATAAATAATTCTTTGAATAGTAATAACTAATTGAATTGGTTTGATAAACATATTTACCTTTTTAAATCTCTTACTAATTTTTGAAATATTAATAGATTAGTATTTTTTTATTTTGAATAAACTCATAAGAACAAAAACATTTATTTTACAATAAAACAAAATGTCATAACGATTTGAAATAGATAATTATTCAAACAGTCATAATTATTTGAAATGGTTAGGTAAACAAAATTATTTTTTAAATCTCTTACGTAGTAATTTTTGAAATATTAATAAATTCATTTTATTTTATTCTGAATAAGCAAGTATGAATTGAAAAAATTGTTTTATGGCAAAATAAAAATGATTTAAAATAGATAATTATTCATATAGTCTTAATTATTTGAACTAGCTTGGTAACAAAATTTATTTTTTAAATCTCTTAGTTATTAAATTTTGGAATATTATTATATTAATATATTTTATTTCGAATAGGCTTATATGAACATAAATAATTGTTTTATGACAAAACAAAGGGTTATAATGATTTGAAGTATACGATTATTCAAATAGTCATAACTATTTAAACTAATTTGTTAAACAAATTTATTTTATAAATCTCTTACTTATTAATTTTTGAAAGATTAATAAATTAGTATTATTTATTCCAAATAAACTTGTACAATCAAAAAAATTGTTATATGACCAAATAAAAGGTAATAACAATTTGAAATATATAATTGTTGAAATGTTCATAATTATTTGAACTGATTTGGTAGATAGATTCACTTTTTAAATCACTTAATTATTAATTTTTAGAATATTAATAATTAGTATTATTTTATTTTGAATAAAATTGTATGAATTGAAACAATTGTTTTGTGACAAAACAAAAGGTCATAACAATTTTCAATAGACAATTGTTCAAATAGTCAAAACTATTTAAATTTGTTTGGTAAAAAAATTTATTTTTTTGAACTCTTGTTTATTAATTTTTGAAATATTAAGAAATTAGTATTATTTTATTTTGGATTAGCTTTTATGAAATGAAACAATTGTAAACAAAAGGTCATAATGATTTTAAATAATTGATTGTTCAAATAGTCATAACTATTTGAATTTGTTTAGTAAATGGATTTGTTTTTTGAATGTTAATAAATTTAGATTATTTTATTTTAAATAAGCATGTAAGATATGAAACAAATATTTTATAACTAAACAAAAGATTAGAACGATTTGAAATAGATAATTATTCTAATAGTTTTAACTATTTAAACTGGTTGGACAAATAAATTTCTTTTTTAAATCTCTTATTAATTTTTGGAATATTATTAAATTAGTATTATTTTTAACCAAATAAGCTTCTATGATCAGAAATAATTGTTTTACGATAAAACAAAGATATTAACGATTTGAGACTAATAATTGTTCTAATAGTCATAACTATTTGAACTAGATTGATAAACATATTTATTTTTTAAATCTCTTACTTATTAATTTTTGAAATATTAAAAAATTAGTATTATTTTATTTCAAATAAGCTTGTATGTTCAAAAATAATTATTTTATGACAAAACAAAAGGTCTTAATGATTTGAAATGGATAATCATTTAAATGGCCATAATTATTTTAATTGATTCAGTAAACATATTTATTTTTTAAATTTCTTATTAATTTAGAAAATATTAATAAATTAGTATTATTTTATTGCATCTAAGTTTGTATTAACTTAAATAATTTTTTTATAACAAATCAAAAAGTTATAACGACTTTAAATAAACAATTGTTTAAATGGTAAACATATTTATTTTTTTAAATCTCTTTTCATTAATTCTCCAAATGTTAATAAATTATTATTAATTTATTCTAAATAAGCTTGTATGAACTGGAATAATTGTTTTATAACTAAACAAAAGATCAGAATGATTTCAAATAAATAATTGTTCTAATAGTCTTAACCATTTGAATTGATTCGATAAACAAACTTATATTTTAAATCTCTTACTTATTAACTTTCAAAATATTATTAAATTAGTACTATTTTAATCATAAAAAGCTTGTATGAACAAAACAATTGTTTTACAACAAAAGAAAAGATCATAACAATTTAAAATAGATAATCGTTCATATAGTCTTAACTATTTAAACTGGTTTGGCAATTAGATTTATTTTTTAATTTTCTTGGTTATTAAGTTTTGGAATATTGTTAAATTAGTATTATTTTATTCCAAATAAAATAGTATGAACAGAACCAATTGTTTGATGACAATATAAAAGGTTATATTGATTCGAAATAGATAATTATTCAAATAGTCAGAAGTATTTGAAATGGTTTGGTAAACAGATTTACTTTTTAAATCTCTTACTAATTAATTTTCTAAATATTAATAAATTAGCATTATTTTACTTCGAACAAACTTATCTTAACAAAAACAATTTTGTTTTTAGTATTATTTTACTTTTTAGTATTATTTTGTTTTATGGCAAAACAAAAAGTAATAATGATTTGAAATAGATAATTGTTCAAATATTTATAATTATTTGAACTAATTTGGTAAATAGAATTATTTTCTAAATCTCTTACTTATAAATTTTTGAAATATTAGTAAATTAGTTTTATCCTACTTCGAACATGCTTGTATGAGCTGAAATAATTGTTTTATGACAAAATAAAGGGTCATAGATATTTGAAATAAATAATTGTTCATATAATCTTAACTGTTTGAATGAAAAGTCCTAACAATTTGAAATAAATAAATGTTAATAGATTAGTATTATTTTATTCTGAATAAACTTGTATGAACTAAAACAATTATTATATGACTAAACAAAATGTTAGAATGATTTGAAATAGATAATTATTCTAATAGTCTTAACATTTGAACTTGTTCAGCAAACACACTTATTTTTTAAATCTCCTATTAATTTTTGAAATATTATTAAATTAGTATTATTTTTATCGAAATAAGCTTGGATGATCATAAACAATTATTTTATGAGAAAACAAAGATTAGAATGATTTGAGATTGATATTTGTTCAAATAGTCATAACTATTTGAACTGGTTCGAAAAATAGTTTTATTTTTTAAATCTCTTGCTTATTAACTTTTGAAATATTAATAAAGTAGTATTATTTTATTTCAAATAAGTTTTTAGGAACTAAAACAATTGTTTTATGAGAAAACAAAAGCTTATAACAACTTAAAATTGTTAGAATGATTGTTCAAAAAGTTAAATCTTTTTGAAATTTTTCAATAAACAAATTTATTTTTTAAAATCTCGTGCTCATTAATTTTTCAACTATTAATAAATTAGTATTATTTTATTTTGAATAAACTTGTATGAATTAAAATAATTGTTTTATGACTAAATAAAAAGGTCAAAACGATTTGAAATAGACAATTGTTCTAATAGTCTTAACTATTTGAACTAGTTTGGCAAACATATTTATTTTTTAAATTTCTTACTTATTAATTTTTGGAATATTACTAAATTAGTAATGTTTTAATCCAAATAAGTTTGTATGAAAAGAAAAAATTGTTTTATGACAAAATAAAAATCATAATGTTTTGAGATAGACAATTGTTCAAATTGTTATAATTATTTGAACTGTCTCGGAAAATAAATTTAGTTTTTAAATCTCTTATTAATTTTCAAAATATTAATAGATCAATATTATTTTAATCTGAATAATTTTGCATGAATAGAAACAATTATTTTAGGATAAAACAAAAAATCATAATGATTTAAAATAGATAATATTTCAAATGGGCATGACTACTTAAACTTGTTTGGTAAATAGATTTATTTTTTAAATCTCCAACTTATTAATTTTTAGAATATTAATAAATTAGTATTATTTTATTTCAAATAAAATTGTATGAATAGAAACAATTGTTTTAGGACAAAAAAAAAGATAATAATGATTTGAAATAAATAATTGTTTAAATAGTCATAACTATTTGAACTCGTTCAGTAAATAGATTTATTTTTTAAATCTTTTACTTATTAATTTTTAGAATTTTAATAAATTAGTATTATTTTATTTCAAATAAGCTTTTTATGAACAGAAACAATTAGTTTATGACAAAACAAAAGGTCATAATGATCGAAAATAGATAATTGTTTAAATAGTCATATCTATTTGAATGAGTTCAAAAAACATATTTATTTTTAAAATTTTTACTTATTAATTTTGAAATATTAATAAATTTATATTATTTTATTTGTAATAAGCTTGCATGAATATAACCAATTGTTTTATGACAAACCAAAAGGTCATAATGTTTTGAAATAGATAATTGCTTAGATAGTCATAATTATTTGAACATATTCGGTAAACAATTTCATTTTTTAATTCTCTTACTCATTCATTTTTAGAATATTAAAAAATTAATATTATTTTATTTCAAATAAGCTTATATGAACAGAAACAATTGTTTTATTACAAAACAAAATGTCACAATGATTTGAAATAGATAATTATTCAAATAGTCATCACTATTTGAACTTGTTTAGTAAACATATTTATTTTTTAAATCTTTTACTTATTATTTGTAGAAATATTAATAAATTAATATTATTTTAATCCAAATAAGGTTGTATGGATAGAAATAATTATTTTATGACAAAACAAAAAGTCATAATAATTTAAAATAATTAATTATTCAAATAGTCATAAAGATTTGAACTTGTATTTAGTTTTGAAATCTTTTACGTATTAATTGTCTGAATATTAATAAATTTATATTATTTTATTTGAAATAAGCTTGTATGAACAAGAAAAATCATTTTATGACAAAAAAAAAGGTTATAGCAATTTTAAATAGATAATTGTTCAAATAGTCATAATTATTTAAACTTGTATGGTAAACATATTCAATTTTTTAAATCTTTTAATTATTAATTTTTGGAATATTAATAGCTTAGTATTATTTTATTTCGAATAATTTTAGATTAACTGAAATATTTTTTTTACGACAAAACAAAAGGTCATAATGATTTGAAATAGATAATTATTCTAACAATCTTAACTATTTGATTGGTTCGATAAATATATTTATTTTTTAAATCTTTTATTAATTTTTAGAATATTTTTAGTTTAGCAATATTTTACTTCAAATAAGTTTATATGAATAGAAAATTTTGTTTTATGACAAAATAAAAATCATACTAATTTGAAATAGATAATTGCTCAAATAAATATAACTATTTGAACTAGTCTGATAAACAGATTTAGTTTTTGAATCTCTTATTAATTTTCAAAATATTAATAAAATAGTATTATTTTATTTTGAATAATTTTGTATGAATAGAAATAATTTTTTTATGACAAGACAAAATATCATAATGATTTGCAATAGATAATAATTCAAATGGACATGACTATTTGAACTTGTTCGGTAAACATATTTATTTTTTAAATATGAAATTTATTAATTTTTAGAAGATTAATAAATTAGTACTATCTTATTTCGAATAAACTTGTATGAATAGAAACTATTGTTTTATGACAAAACAAAAGATATAACAATTTCAAATAAATAATTATTTAATAGTCATAATTATTTAAACTCGCTTAGTAAATAGACTTATTTTTTAAATCTTTTACTTATTAATTTTTGAAGTTTTAATAAATTAGTATTACTTTATTTCCAATAAGACTTTACGGACAAAAATAATTAGTTTATGACAAAAAAAGGGGTTATAACGATTTGAAATATATAATTATTCAAATAGTTATAACTATTTGAATGTGTTTAGAAAATAGATTTATTTTTTAAATGTTTACTTATTAATCTTTGGAATATTAGTAAATTTGTATTATTTTATTCGAAATATGTTTGTATGAACATAAATAATTGTTTTATAACAAAACAAAAAGGTCATAATGATTTGAAATAGATAATTGTTCAAATAGTCATAACTATTTGAATTTGTTTAGTAAACAAATTTATTTTTTAAATCTCTTACTCATTAATTTTTGGAATATTAATAAGTTAGTATTATTTTATTTCAAATAAGCTTATATGAATTAATACTATTTTTTATGACAAAACAAAAGATTATAACAATCTAAAATAGATAATTATTCAAATAGTTATTATTATTTGAACTTGTTCGATAAACATACTTATTTTTAAATCTTTTACTTATTAATTGTCAAAATATTAATAAATTAATATTATTTTAATTCGAATAAGTTTTTATGAACAAAAATAATTGTTTTATGACAAAACAAAAATAGTTGTTTTATTAATAGTCATAACTATTTGAACTTATTCAGTAAACAGATTTGAAATAAGCTCATATGAATAGAAAGAATTTTTTTATGATAAAACAAAAGGTTATAGCAATTTGAAATAGATGATTATTCAAATAGCTATAACTATTTGAACTTGTTCAATAGATATATTCATTTTTTAAATCTTTACTTGTTAATTTTTAGAATGTTAATAAATTAGAATTATGTTATTTTGAATAAGATTGTATGAACAAAAACAATTATTTTGTGACAAAACAAAAGGTTATAACAATTTGAAATAAATAATTACTCAAACAGTCATAAATGTTTGCACTAGTCATAAAGGCTAACAAATACATTTTCTAAATCCTTTACTTATTAATTTTAAATTAGCATTACTTTATTCTGAATAAGATTGTATGAATAGAAACAATTGTTTTATGATAAAAAAAATGGTCATAACGTTTGAAATAAATAATTGTTCAAATAGTTATAACTAATCAAACTAGCTTGGTAAACACATTTATCTTTTAAATCTCTTATTAATTTTCAAGATATTAATAAGTTAATATTATTTTATTCTGAACAAATTTAAAATAACATAAACATTTGTTTTATAATAAAACAAAAGGTAATAACAATTTAAAATAGATAACTGTTCAAATATTCATAATTATTTAAACTAGTTCAGCTAATAAAATTATTTTTTAAATCTCTTACCTATTAATTTTTGAAATATTAATAAATTCAATTTATTTTATTCCAAATAAGTTAGTAAGAGCTGAAAAATATTATTTTGCAATAAAATAAAATGTCATAACTATTTGAAATAGATAATTGTTCATAAAGCCTTAACTATTTGAAATGGTTTGGCAAACAAATTTATTTTTTAAATCTCTTAGTTATTAATTGTCAAAATACTATTAGGTTAGTATTATTTTATTCTAAATAAGCTTGTATGAACAGAAATAATTATTTTATGATAGAACAAAAGGTTATAACAATTTGAAATATGTAATTGTTCAAATAGTTATAATTATTTGAACTGGTTCGATAAATAAAATTATTTTTTAAATCACTTACATATAAAATTTTGAAATATTAATAAATTAGTTTTATTTTATTATGAATAAACTTGGATGAGCTGAAATAAGTGTTTTATAACAAAACAAAAGGTCATAACAATTTGAAATAGATAATTATTTATATAATCTTAACTATTTGAACTGGTTCGACAAACAAATTTATTTTTTAAATTTCTTAGTTATGAATTTTTAGAATATTATTAATTTAGTATTATTTTATTTCAAATAAATTTATATGAACAAAAATAATTATTTTATGTTAAAACAAAAGGCTATAACAATTTAAAATAGATAATTGTTCAAATAGTCATAACTATTTGAACTTATTCGGTAAACAAATTTGTTTTTTGAATCTCGAACTAATTCTTAAAATATTAATAAATTAGTGTTGTTTTATTTCAGATAAACTTGTATATTAAAAAATAATTGTTTTATAACAAAACGAAAGGTACTAACAATTTTACTTGAAATAGGCTTGTATGTTGAAAAACAATTGTTTTCTTACAAAATGAAAGGTAATAATGATTTGAAATAGATAATTGTTTAAATGACCGTAATTATTTGAACTGATTTATTAAATTGATTTATTTTTTAAATCTCTTACTTATTAATTTTCAAAATATTAATAAAGTACTATTATTTTATTTTGGATAAACTTTTGTGAAATGAAACAATTGTTTTAGGACAAAATAAAAATTCATAATGAGATAATTATTCAAATAGTCATAACTATTTGAACTTGTTTGGTAAAAAAATTTATTTTTTCAAATCTCTTGCTTATTAATTTTTTGAAAGTTAATAAATTAGCATTATTTTCTTTTGAATAAGCTTGTATGAACTGAAACGATTATTTTATGACTAAACAAAAAAGTCATAATGATTTGAAATAGATAATTATTTTAATAATCTTAACTATTTGAACTGATTCGTAAATATATTTATTTTTTAAATCTCTTACTTATTAATTTTTAAAATATGATTAAATTAGTATTATTTTTATCCAAATAAGCTTGTATGATCAGAAACAATTGTTTTATGATAAAACAAAGATCATAATAATTTGAGATTAATATTTGTTCAAATAGTCCTAACTATTAGAACTACTTCAGAAAACAATTTTAGTTTTTAAATCTCTTACTTAATAATTTTTGAAATATTAATAAAGTAGTATTATTTTATTTCAAATAAGTTTTTATTAATTGAAACAATTGTTTTATGACAAAACAAAAGGTCAAAACAATTTTAAATAGATAATTATTCAAATAGTCATATCTATTTTAAATTATTCAGTAAACATATTTCTTTTTTTAAATCTCTTACTTATTAATTTTTTGAATGTTAATAAATTAGTATTATTTTATTTTGAATAAGCTTGTATGAATAGAAATAATTGTTATATGACTAAACAAAAGGTTAGAATGATTTGAAATGGATAACTATTCTAATAATCTGAACTATTTAAACTACTTCGACAAACATCTTTATTTTTTAAATCTATTACTTATAAATTTTTGGAATATTATTAAATTAGTATCATTTCAATTCGAATAAGCTTGTATGAAAAGAAACAATTGTTGTATGACAAAATAAAGATCATTTTGATTTTAGATAGATAATTATTCAAATAGTCATAACTATTTGAACTAGTTCGGTAAACAGATTTAGTTTTTAAATCTCTTATTAATTTTCAAAATATTAATAAATTAGTATTATTTTAGTTTGAATAATTCTATATGAATAGAAAAAAGTGTTTTACGATAAAACAAAAGGTCTTAAAGATTTGAATGGATAATTGTTCAAATAACATGACTATTTGGACTTGTTTGATAAACAAATCTATTTTTTAAATCTCCTACTTATTAATTTGTAGAATATTAATAAAGTAGTATTATTTTATTCTAAATAAACTTGTATGAATAGAAACAATTGTTTTATGACAAAACAAAAGATCATAACTATTTGAAATAAATATTGTTCAAATAGTTATAACTATTTAAGCTTACTCAGTAAATAGATTTATTTTTTAAAATCTTTTACTTATTAATTTTTAGAATATTAGTAAATTAGTATTATTTTATTTTGAATAAGCTTGTATGGACAGAAATAATTAGTTTATCACAAAACAAAAGGTCATAACTATTTGCAATAGATAATTGTTCAAATACTCAGAACTATGCGAATGTGTTTAGAAAACAAATTTATTTTTTAAATTTTTACTTATTAAATTTTGGAATATTAATAAATTTAATTATTTTATTCCGAATAAGCTTGTATGAACAGAAACAATTGTTTTATGATAAAACAAAAGGTCATAACAATTTAAATTAGATAATTATTCAAATAGTCATAACAATTTGAACTTGTTCAATAAACAGATTCATGTTTTGAATCTTTTAATCATTAATTTTTAGAATATTAATAAATTAGTGATTTTTTATTTCAAATAAGCCTATATGAACTGATACAATTGTTTTCTGATAAAACAATAGGTCATAATGATTTGAAATAGATAATTATTCAAATAGTTATGACTATTTGAACTTGTTCGGTAAACATATTCAGTTTAAAATCTTTTACTTATTGATGTTTAAAATATTAATAAATTTATATTATTTAAATCTGAATAGGCTTATAGGAAGAAAAACAATCGTGTCATGACAAAATAAAAAGTCATAACTATTTGAAATAAATAATTGTTCAAATAGTCATAATTATTTGAACTTATTCGATAAACAAATATATCTTTTAAATCTTTTACTTATTAGTTGTCTGAATATTAATAAATTTAGATAATTTTATTTGAAATAAGCTTGTATGAATAGAAAATTTTGTTCTATGACAAAACAAAAAGGTTATAGTGATTCGAAATAGATAATTGTTCAAATAGTCTTAATTATTTGTATTTTTTTGGTAAACAGATTAATTTTTTAAATCTCTTACTTATTAATTTTTAAAATATTAATAAAATAGAATTATGTTATTTCTAATGAGCTTGTACGAATAGAAATAATTGTTTTGTGATAAAACAAAAGGTCATAATAATTTGGAATAAATAATTGCTCACATAGTCATAACTATTTGCACTAGTCAGGCCAATAGATTCATTTTTTAAATCCGTTACTTGTTAATTTTTAGAATATTAATAAATTAGTATTACTTTATTTCGAATAAGATTGTATGAATAGAAAAAATTGTTCAATTGGTCATAATGATTTGAAATAAATAATTGTTCAAATAGTCACAATTATTTGAACTAGTTAGGCAAACAAAATTGTTTTTTAAATCTCTTACTTATTAAGTTTTGAAATATTAATAGATTTGTTTTATTTTATTCCAAACAAGTCACTAAGAACTAAAAAAATTATTTTACGACAAAACAAAAGGTCATAATAATTTGAAATGAAGAATTGTTCATATAGCCTTAACTATTTGAACTAATTCAGCAAGTAAATTTATTTTTAAAATCTCTTAGTTATTAATTTTCAGAATATTATTACATTAGTATTATTTTATTTCGAATAAACTTTGTGAACAAAAATAATTGTTTTATGAGATAATAAAATGTTATAACAATCTAAAATATATAATTGTTCAAATACTCATAACTATTTGAACTGGTTCGATAAATAGATTAACTTTTTGAATCTCTTACTTATTAATTTTTGAAATATTAGCAAAATTAGTATTATTTTATTTTGAATAGCCTTGTATGATGTAAAACAATTGCTTTATGACAAAACAAAAGTTCATAACGATTTGAAATAGATGATTGTTCAACTGGCCATAATTATTTGAACTAATTTGATCAACTGACTTATTTTTTAAATATCTAACTTATCAATTTTTGAAATATTAATAAAGAAATATTATTTTATTTTAGATAAACTTTTATGTACTAAAATAGTTGTTTTATGATAAAATAAAATGTCATAATGATTTTAAATTGATAATTGTTCAAATAGTCATAACTATTTGAACTTATTCGGTAAATAGATTATTATTTTTTTAAATTTCTAAGTTATTAATTTTTTGAATGTTAATAAATTAGTATTATTATATTTTGAACAAGCATGTATGAATTGAAACAATTATTTTTTGACTAAACAAAAGATCAAAACAATTTGGAATAGATAATTGTTCTAATAGTCCTAACTATTTGAACTAGTTTAGAAAACTCATTTATTTTTAAATCCTTATTAATTTTTGAAATAGTAATAAATTGGTGTTATTTTATTTTGAATAATTTTGTATGAATAGAAATGATTATTTTATGACAAAACAAAATGTCATAACGATTTGAAATAGATAACAATTCAAATGGACATAACTATTTGAACTTGTTCGATAAACATATTTATTTTTTAAATCTCTAACTTATTAATTTTTAGAATAATAATAAATTAGTGTTATTTTATTCCAAATAAACTTATATGAATAAAAACAATTGTTTTATGACAAAACAAAAGATCATAACAATTTGAAATATATAGTTGTTCAAATATCATAACTATTTGAATTTGCTCAGTAAATAGAATTATTATTTAAATCTTCTACTTTTTAACTTTAGAAATATTAATAAATTAGTATTATTTTATTTCAAATAAGCTTGTATGAATAGAAACAATTGATTTATGACAAAACAAATTGTCATAATGATTTGAATAGATAATTGTTTAAATAATCATAACTATTTGAACAATTCAGAAAACATATTTGCTTTTAAAATTTTTACTTATTAATTTTAGGAATTTTAATAAATTTATATGATTTTATTCGAAATAAGCTTGCATGAACAGAACTAATTATTATATGACCAAACAAATGGTCATAATATTTTGAAATAGATAATTATTTAGATAGTCATAATTATTTAAACTTGTTTAGTAAACAGATTCATTTTTTTAATTCTCTTACTCATGAATTTTCAGTATATTAATAAATTAGAATTATTTTATTTCAAATAAGCTAATATTAACTGAAACAATTATTTTATTACAAAATAGGTCACAATAATTTGAAATATATAACTATTTAAATAATCATGACTATTTAACTTATTTGGTAAACATATTTATTTTTTAAATGTTTTACTTATTAATTGTTGAAATATTAATAAATTAATATTATTTTAATCCAAATAAGCTTATGTGAACAGAAACAATTGTTTTATGACAAAACAAAAAGTCATAATAATTTTGTTTGCAAAACTATTTCAAATAATTATGACTATTTGAATAACTATCTATTTCAAATTGTTATTACCTTTTTTTTTCATAAAACAAATGTTTTTGTTCATATAAGTTTGTTTGGAATAAAATAATATTAATTTATTAATATTTCAAAGATTAATACATAAGAGATTTAAAAAATAAATTTGTTCGCCAAACCAGTTCAATTAGTTAAAACTATTTGAACAATTATTTATTTTAAATCATTATGACCATTTGTTTGATCATAAAACAATTGTTTCTATTCATACAATCTTATTCAGAATAAAGTAATGCTAATTTTTTAATATTTTGAAAATTAATAAGTAACGAATTTAGAAAATGTAGCTATTGGCCTGACCAGTGCAACTAATTATGACTACAAAAAATTATCTATTTCAAATCGTTATGACCTTTTGTTTTGTCACAAAATAATTGTTTTTGTTCATACAAGCTTATTCAAAATAACATAATTCTAATTTATTAATATTCCAAAAATAAATAAGTAAGAGATTTAAAAAATGAATCTATTTAATGAACAAGTTCAAATAGTTATGGCTATTTGAACAATTATCTATTTCAAATTGCTATAACCTTTTGTATTGTCATAAAACAATTTTTCTATTCATACAAGCTTTATTTCGAATATGTTTACTGAATAATTTTAAAAAATTATAACTATTTGAACAATTATTTATTTCAAATTGTTATGACCTTTTGTTTTGTCATAAAATAATTATTTTTGTTCATACTAGCTTATTCAAATTAAAATAATATTAATTTATTAATATTTTGACAATTAATAAGTAAAAGATTTAAAAAAATAAATATGTTTACCAAACAAGTTCAAATAGTAATAACTACTTGAATAATTATCTATTTCAAATTGTTATGACCTTTTGTTTTGTCATAAAACAATTGTATCAATTCATATAGGCTTATTCGAAATAAAATAAAACTAACTTATTACTATTTCAAAAATTAATGAGTAAGAGATTTAAGAAAGGAATTTGCTTATCGAATAAGTTTAAATAGTTATCGCTATTTGCACAATTGTCTATTTCAAATTGTTATAACCTTTTGTATTGTCATAAAACAATTTTTTCTATTCATACAAGCTTATTTCAAATCTATTTACTAAATAATTTCAAATAGTTATGACTATTTAAACAATTATTTATTTCAAATTGTTATGACCTTTTGTTTTGTCATAAAATAATTATTTTTGTTCATACCAGCCTATTCAAATTAAAATAATATTAATTTATTAATATATCAATAATTAATAAGTAAAAGATTTAAAAAAATAAATATGTTTACCAAACAAGTTCAAATAGTAATAACTACTTGAACAATTATTTATTTCAAATCATTATGACCTTTTGTTTCATCATAAAACAATTGTTTCAATTTATATTGGCTTATTCAAAATAAAATAATACTAACTTATTACTATTCCAAAAATTAATGAGTAAGAGATTTAAAAAATGAATCCGCTTACCAAACAAGTTCAAATAGTTATGACTATTTGAACAATTATCTATTTCAAATCATTATGACCTTTTGTTTTGCCATAAAATAATTGTTTTTGTTCATACAAGCTTATTTCAAACAAAATAATATAAATTTACTAATATTCCAAAGATTAATAAGTAAAATTTTAAAAAATAAATCTGTTTTCTAAACAAATTCAAATAGTTATGACTATTTGAACAATTATCTATTTCACATTGTTATGACCTTTTGTTTTATCATAAACTAATTGTTTCTCTTCATAAAAGCTTATTCAGAATAAAATAATACTAATTTATTAAAATTCCAAAAATTAATAAGTAAAAGATTTAAAAAATAAATCCGTTTATCAAGTGAGCTCAAATAGTTATGACTATTTTAAAAAATTATTTATTTCAAATCGTTATGATCTTTTGTTTTGTCATAAAACAATTGTTTCTATTCATACAAAATTATTTAGAATAAAATAATACTAATTTATTAATATTTTGAAAATTAATAAGAGATTTAAAAACTAAATTTATTTATTGGACCAATTCAAATAGTTATGACTATTTGAACAATTTTCTATCTCAAATCGGTATGATCTTAGTTTTGTCATAAAACAATCGTTTCTATCTATACAAATTTATTCGGAGTAAAATATTGCTAAACTAATAATATTCTAAAAATTTCTAAGCAAGAGATTTAAAAAGTAAATGTATTTATCGAACCAGTTCAAATAGTTAAGACTATTAGAACAATTATCTATTTCAAATCGTTTTGACCTTTTGTTTAGTCATAAAATAATTGTTTTAGTTCATACATGCTTATTCAAAATAAAATAATACTATTTTATTAACATTCAAAAACTTAATAAGCACAAAATTTTAAAAAAATAAATCTATTTACCAAACAAGTTTAAATAGTTATGACTATTTGAACAATTATCTTTTTAAAATCATTATGACCTTTTGTTTCATCATAAAACAATTGTTTCATTTCATAAAAGCTTATCCAAAATAAAATAATATTACTTTATTAATATTTCAAAAATTGAGAAGTTGGAGATTAAAAACATAAATTAGTTTATCGAATCAGTTCAAATAGTTATGGCCATTTGAACGATTATCTATTTCAAATCGTTTTGAACTTTTGTTTTGTCATAAAACAATTGTTTTTCATCATACCAACCTTTTCAGAATAAAATAATACTAATCTATTAATAATTCAAAATTAATAAGTAGGAGATTATCTATTTATGAACCAATTCAAATAACTATGACTATTTGAACAATTATATATTTCAAGTCATTATAACCTTTTATTGTTAGCTTTTTAGGTGAGATGGTGATCCAAGAAGGAAGGTGAATTAGATTTCTCCAAAATTTTCCCAAACAATGATTTCAAAATAATTGAATGGAAAATTAAAACTAATATCAAAATATGATGCAAATAACAATAAATTGATGAACTATAAGCAAATATAAACTATAATCAAAATAAAGAGATATGGATAGAGAAATCAAACACAAGGATTTATAGAGGTTTGGTCTTTCTTCACAAGGCACCTACGCCCTCTCTCTTGGTTGTCCACACTAAGATTTTAATACACTATTCTTGAATTGAAAATACAACCTTATCTTTTTCTCTCTAAGACTTAAGATAGAAACCTTACACTCTCTACTTTTTATGCTAAGTAGCAACCTCTCAATCCCACAAATTCAAGAGGAAACCTCATCTCTTGATTACAAAATCACTTAATAAAAATGTAAACTTAAAGTACCTCTCAAAGGCTAAGTGTTTGCCTAATGAAATACAAAGAAATTTGATGAACGAACAACAACAATAATTTGGATAAAACAAATACAAAGATGTGGACATTTAAGCTCTAACAACTCTTGATTCTTTGAGAGAATGAAAATATAGCTTGTTGACTCTTGCTCTCTTGATTCATCAACCTTTTTGGTGTATTGGAATGGCCAATAGAGAAATTGAAGAGCTAGCTGTTGGGGAAGCTTGGGAGAAGAAAATAACCATTGACAACTTGAGAAACTAGTGTTGGAGTTGTTCTACGGCATACCCAATCGATCCCTTCCATGAGGGGATCGATTGGTTCACTTTTGGAAGCCAATTCACGCCTTGCAAGCATTACCCGACTGATCCCTTCCTTGAAGGGATTGATTGGTTCAAGGGGATGATCGATCCCATACATAGAGTGATCGATCTCTTCTTCAACCAAGAGCACAATGCTGCATTTTAGGTAAAAAATCAATTGATCCCTTCCCTAAGGGGATTGATCCTATCAAAGCTGGACAGTTGTCTCCTGTTTTGCACTTTATTCACTAATTTAATCATATCTTGAATTATACAAATCCAAATCAAAAAAATATTTAAATATTTAGAAACTAGACTTGAAGGGATTTCTATCCATATAAAATTCATCACCCAATTCATTGTGTACAAATTATAGTGAATTTTCAAATCTACCCCTTGTGCAGTTTTTAGACAACTGCAAAATGTCTAATAAAAATTCAAAATATTTTCTTAGAAAATTTGGATTTTGATTTTGTTTAATCCATTAGAAAGTAGACTCAAAGAGCTTTCTAGCCATATAAAATTCAAATATTAAAACTTTGTGAATCAATACAAAAAAATAGAACAATTTCAATGTTGGAAAACTTTGTTCTTGTAAAACAACATTCTTATGTTAATATATTTCTCAAAACCAATGTTATCAAAATTGCATTGAGTCCAAAATAAATGAATTCACTTTAAAGACAACAATTAGACTTTCATTTAAGCTTAAATAAAAAATGTTTAAAGATACTTTTTATTTGAGAAATAAGAAGACATAAAGAAAGGTTTATTTAAACTTTGAAAATCATATTATTTATTTAGTATCAAAATATAAAAACTTAAGAACATGTACTAAATAAATCTTTTTCAAAATCCTGATTGCTTATTTAGCTTAATGTTTTGTCATTTCAAAATAAGGATCAATTCAAGGTTAACATTTGTTTTGTCATAAAAAAATTATTTATGTTCATACAAGCTTATTTGAAAGAAAATAATACTAATCTAATAATATTACGAAAATTAATAATTAAGAGATTTTTAAAATAAATTTGTTTGTAGAACTAGTTCAAATAGTTAAGGCTATATAAATAATTATCTATTTCAAATCATTATGTCCTTTTGTTTTATCATAAAACAAATATTTTTGTTCATATAAGTTTGTTTAGAATAAAATAATATTAATTTATTAATATTTTGCAAATTAATAAGAGATAAAAAATAAATTTGTTTACCAAACTAGTTCAATTAGGTATAACAATTAAAAAAATTATTTATTTCATATCATTATGACCATTTGTTTTGTCATAAAATAATTATTTCTATTGATATAGTCTTATTTGGAATAAAGTAATGCTAATTTATTTATATTCTAAAAATTAATAAGTAACGGATTTAAAAATTGAATTTGTTGGCTTAACCATTGCAAATAGTTATGACTGTTTGAACAATTATCTATTTCAATTCATTATGACTTTTTATTTTGTCACAAAATAATTGTTTCCATTCATACAAGCTTATTGGGAATAACATAATTCTAATTTATTAATATTCTAAAAATTAATAAATAAGAGATTTAAAAACTAAAATTTTTATCGAGCAAGTTCAAATAGTAATGACTATTTGAACAAATACCTATTTCAAATTGCCATAACCTTTTATTTTGTCATAAAATAATTTTTTCTATTCCTACAAGCTTATTCCAATTAAAATAAAAAAAATTATTATCATTTAGACAATTAATAAGTAAAATATATAAAAATAAATTTGTTTATTGAATAAGTTCAAATAGTTATGATTATTTGAACAAATATTTATTTCAAATCGTTTTGACGTTTTGTTTTATCATAAAACAATTGTTTTTGTTCATACAAACTTATTCGGATTAAAATAATATTAGTTTATTAATATTTTGATAGTTAATAAGTAGAAGATTTTAAAAATAAATATGTTTACTGAACAAGTTCAAATAGTCATAAGTATTTGAATAATTATCTATTTCAAATTGTTATGACCTTTTATTTTGTCATAAAACAATTGTATAAATTCATATGGGCTTATTCAAAATAAAATAATACTAATTTATTAATACTCTGAAAATTAATGAGTAAAAGATTTAAAAAATGAATCTATTTACCGAATAAGTTCAAATAGTTATGACTATTTGAACAATTATCTATTTCAAATCGTTATGACTTTTTGTTTTGTCATAAAATAATTATTTCTATTCATACAAGCTTATACTAAATAAAATAATATAAATTTATTAATATTCCAAAAATTAATAAGTTAAAATTTTAAAAATAAATCTATTTTTTGAACATGTTCAAATTGTTATGACTATTTGAACAATTATCTATTTCAAATAGTTATGACCTTTTGTTTTGTCATAAACTAATTGTTTTTGTTCAAATAAGCGTATTTGAAATAAAATAATATAATTTTATTAATATTTCAAAAATTAATAAGTAAAAGATTTAAAAAATAAATCTATTTATTGAGAAAGTTCAAATAGTTATTAACTATTTGAACAATTATTTATTTTAAATAGTTATGATCTTTTGTTTTGTTATAAAGCAATTTTTTCTATTCAAACAAGTTATTAATATTTTGAAAATTAATAGGTAGGAGATTTAAAAAATGAATCTGCTTACCGAACAAGTTCAAATAGTCATTTCCATTTGAACAATTATCTATTTTAAATCAATATGATCTTCTGTTTTGTCATAAAATAATTGTTTCTGTTCATGCAAAATTATTTAAAATAAAATAATACTAATATATTAATATTTTGAAAATTAATAAGAGATTTAAAAACTAAATCTATTTAGTAAAACAGTTCAAATATTTATGACTATTTGAATAATTATCTATCTCAAATTGTTATGATCTTTATTTTATCATAAAATAATTGTTTTTATTCATATAAGTTTATTCAGAATAAAATAATACTAATTTATTAATATTTTGAAAATTAATAGGTAGGAGACTTAAAAAATAAATCTGTTTACCGAATAAGTTCAAATAGTCATGTCCATTTGAACAATTATCTATTTCAATTGTTCTGACCTTTTGTTTTGTCATAAAACAATCGCTTCTATTTATGCAAACTTATTCAAAATAAAATAAAACTTATCTATTAATTTTTGAAAATTAATAAGAGATTTAAAAGCAAAATCTGTTTTCTGAAAATAGTTCAAATAGTTGTGACTATTTGAACAATTATCTATCTCAAATCATTATTATCTTTATTTTGTTATAAAAAAATTGTTTCTTTTCATATAATCTTATTAGAATTAAAATAATACTAATTAAATACTATTCCAAATATTAAAAAGTAAAACATTTAAAAAATAAAAGTGTTTGCTGAACCAGTTCAAATAGTTAAGACTATTAGAACAATTATCTATTTCAAATCATTTTGACATTTTGTTTAGTCATAAAACAATTATTTCAACTCATACAAGCTAATTCAGAATAAAATAGTACTAATTTATTAACATTTAAAAAATTAATAAGCAAGAGATTTAAAAAAACAAATCTGTTTACTAAATAAGTTCAAATAGATTTGACTATTTGAACAATTGATCTAACTATTTAAAGTCATTATGACCTTTTGTTCTATCATAAAACAATTATTTCAATTCATAGAAACTTAACCAAAATAAAACAATACTACTTTACAAATATTTCAAAAATTAATATGTAAGAGATTTAAAAACTAAAACTGTTTTTCAAACCAATTCAAATAGTTAGGACTATTAGAACAAATATCAATCTCAATGCATTATGATCTTTGTTTTCTCATAAAATAATAGTTTTTGATCATCCAAGTTTATGAGGATAAAAATAAAACTAATTTAATAATATTTCAAAAATTAATAAGAGATCTAAAAAATAAATGTGTTTGTCGAACCTATTCAAATAGTTAAGACTATTAGAATAATTTTCTATTTCAAATCATTTTGAACTTTTATTTAGTTATATAATAATTGTTTCAGTTCAACAAGCTTATTCAAAATAAAATAATACTAATTTATTAACATTTTTTTATTTCAAATTGTTATAACGTTTTGTTCAAACAGTTAAGACTATATGAATAATTATTTTATTTCAAAGTGCTATGACTTTTATTTCCACTCATACAATCATATTCGAAATAGAATAAAACTAATTTATTAATATTTCAAAAATTTATAAGTAAAAGATTTAGAAAATAATTCTATTTATTGAACCAGTTTAAATAATTATAACTATTTAAATAATTATCTATTTCAAATCATTATTACTTTTTTTTGTTGTAAAACAATTGTTTTTTGTCAATATAAGTTTGTTTGAAATAAAATAATACTATTTTATTAATATTTAGAAAATTAATCAGTAAGAGATTTAAAAAGTGAATTTGTTAACCAAACCATTTCAAATAGTTTTGACTATTTGAATAATTATCTATTTCAAATAGTTATAACTTTTTTATTTTGACATCAAACAAATGGTTATGTTCATACTATTTTATTTGGAATAAAATAATACTAATTTAATAATATCCCAAAACTTAATAACCAAGAAAATAAAAAAATAAATCTAATTGCCAAACTAGTTCAAATAACTAAGACTATATAAACGATTATCTATTTCAAATTGTTATGATCTTTTTTTTTGTTGTAAAAGAATTGTTTTGTTTGTACGGGCTTATTCTAATTAAAATAATATTAATTTAATAATATTTTGAAAGTTAATAAATAAGATATTTAAAAAATAAATTTGTTTACCGAATCAACTCAAATAGTTAAGACAGTTAGAATAATTATCTATTTGAAATCATTCTGACCTTTGTTTAGTTATAAAGCAATTGTTTTAGTTCATACAAACTTATTTAGAATAAATTAATACTAATCTATTAACATTCAAAAAATTAATAAAAAAGAGATTGAAAAAAATAAATCTATTTACCAAACAAATTCAAATAGTTTTACTATTTGAACAATTGTCCATTTAAAATTGTTTTAACCTTTTGATTAGTCATAAATAATTATTTCAATTAATACAAGCTTAGATGGAATAAAATAAGACTATTTTATTAATATTTCCTAAAATAATAAGTAAGAAATTTAAAAAGTAAATCTATTTGCCGAATTAGTTAAAGTAAATATGTTTATTGAATTAGTTAAAATAATTATGGCCATTTGAATGATTATCTATTTCAAATGGTTATAACCTTTTGTTTTGTTCAAATAATTATGACTATTTGAATAATTATCAATTTCAAATCATTAAGATCTTTGTTTGGTCATAGAATAATTGTTTCTGATCATATAAGGTTATTCAGTTACATATAATACTAATTTAATAAGTAAGAGATTTAAAATATAAATGTGTTTACCAAACTAGTTCAAATAGTTAAAACTATTAGAATAATTATCTATTTCAAATCATTTTAACCTTTTGTTTAGTCATAAAATATTTGTTTCATATCTTACAAGCTTATTCGGAATAAAATAATCCAAATTTATTAACATTCAAAAAATTAATAAGCAAAAGATTTCAAAAAAATAAATTTATTTACCAAACAAGTTCAAATAGTTATGACTATTTGAACAATTATTTATTTAAAATCATTTTGACCTTTTGTTTTGACACAAAAACAATTGTTTCAGTTCATAAAAGCTAATCCAAAAAAAAAAAATACTAATTTCTTAATATTTCAAAAATTAATAAACAAGAGTTTAAAAAATTAAATTTTTTTACTGAACAAATTCAAATAGTTACGACTCTATTGAAAATCGTTAAGACCATTTGTTTTGTTACAAAACAATTGTTTCAGTAATTAATAGGTAAGTTATTTAAATAGTAAATCAGTTTATCAAATTAGTTCAAATAATTATGGCCATTTCAAAATTATCTATTTCAAATTGTTATTACCTTTTATTAGTCATATAACAATTGTTTTTTATCATACAAGTTTATTTGGAATAAAATAATATTAATTTATTAATCTTTCAAAAATTAATAACTAAGAGATGTTTATCGAAACGGTTTAAATAGTTATGATTATTTGAACAATTATATACTTCAAATCATTATAACCTTTTGTTCTACCATAAAACAATTATTTCTATTCATACAAGCTTATTCGAAATAAAACAATACTAATATAATAATATTTCAAAAATTAATAACTAAGAGATTTAAAAAATAAATTTATTTGTTGAACTAGTTCTAATAATTAAGACAATATTAACAATTATCTATTTCAAATTGTTTTTATTTTATCATAAAACATTTTTTTCAATTCATAGTAGCTTATTCGAAATAAAATAAAATGAATTTATTAATATTTCAAAAATTAATATGTAAAAGATTTAAAAAATAATTTTGTTTACCTAACCAGTTCAAATAATTATGACTGTTTGAACAATTATGACCTTTTGTTTTACCATAAAACAAATATTTTTGTTCATATGAGTTTGTTCAGAATAAAAAAAAAATACTAATCTACTAATATTTTAAAAATAAATAAGAGATTTGAAAAATAAATCTGTTTACCAAACTAGTTCAAATAATTATGACTATTTAAGCAATTATTTATTTCAACTTGTTATGAATTTTTGTTCTATTATAAAACAATAGTTTCTATTCATACAAGCTTACTCGAATTAAAATAATACTAATTTATTAATATTATGACAGTGAATAAGTAAAAACTTTCAAAAGTAAATATGCTTATCTAACTAGATCAAATAGTCATGATTGTTTGAATAAATATCTATTTCAAATCGTTATGACCTTTTGTTTTGTTATAAAAAATTATTTCAGCTCATATAAGCTTATTCAAAATAAAGTAAAACTAAGTTATTAATATTCCAAAAATTAATAATTAAGAGATTTAAAAAATGAATCTGTTAACTGAACAAGTTTAAATAATTATGACTATTTTAACAATTATCTATTTGAAATCGCTATAACCTTTTGTTTTGTCAAAAAATGATTTTTTCTATTCATACATGCTTATTTCAAATAAAATAATACAAACTTATTAATATTAAGACAATTAATAAGTAAAAGATTTAAAAAATAAATCTATTCACCAAACAAGTTCAAATCTTTATGACTATTTGAACAATTATTTATTTCAAATTGTTATGACTTTTTGTTTTATTATAAAAAAAATGATTCTATTTATACAAGCGTATTCGGATTAAAATAAGTAAAAGATTTTAAAAAATAAATATGTTTTTTGAATAAGTTCAAATAGTCATGACTATTTGAATAACTATCTATTTCAAAATATTGTGACCTTTTGTTTTGTAATAAAACAATTGTTTCAATTCATATAAGCTTATCTAAAATAAAATAATACTAATTTATTAATATTTTGAAATTAATGAGTAAGAGAATTAAAAAATGAATCTGTTTACCAAGCATGTTCAAATAGTTATAACTATTTGAACAATTATCTATTTCAAAAAATTATGGCCTTTTGTTTTGTCATAAAACAATTGGTTATGTTCATGCAAGCTTATGTCAAATAAAATAATATAAATTTATTAATATTCCAAAAATTAATAAGTAAAAATTTAAAAATAAATATGTTTTTTGAACATGTTCAAATATTATGCCCATTTGAACAATTATCGTTTTAAATCATTACAACCTTTTGTTTTGTCATAAACCAATTGTTTTTGTTCATAAAAACTTATTTGGAATAAAATAATACTAATTTATTAAAATACCAAAAATTAATAAGTTAAAGATTTAAAAAATAAATCCATTTGTCAAAGAGTTCAAATAGTTATAACTATTTGAATAATTATTTATTTCAAATTGTTATGATCTTTTGTTTTGTCATAAAACAATTATTTCTATTCATACAAGTTTATTCGAAATAAAATAATACTAATTTATTAATATTCTAAGAGTTAATATGTTGGAGATTTAAAAAAATAAATCTATTCACTAAACAAGTTTAAATAGTTATGGCATTTTGTTCTATCGTAAAATAATTGTTTCTATTAATACAAAACTATTTAGAATAAAATAATACTAATTTATTAATAGTTCAAAAATTAATAAGAGATTTAAAATCAAAATCTATTTATCGAACCAATTCAAATAGTTATGAGTATTTGAACAATTATCTATCTCAAATCATTATGATCTTTTTTTTGTCATAAAACAATTGTTTCTGTTCATACAAACTTATTCAAAGTAAAATGTTGCTAAATTATTAATATTCTAAAAATTAATAAGAGATTTAAAAAATAAATGTGTTTGATAAACATGCAAAACATTAATACACAAGAAATTTCAAAAAATAAATCTATTTACCGAACAAGTTCAAATAGTTATGACAATTTAAACAATTATCTATTTAAACTAAATATGACCTTTTGTTTTGTCATAAAAGAATTTTTTTATTCATAAAAGCTTATTCGAAATAAAATAATATTACTTTATTAATATTTCAAAAATTGGTAAGTTAGAGATTTAAAAAATAAGTTAGTTTATCGAATCGGTTCAAATAATTATAGCCATTTGAACAATTATCTATTTCAAATCGTTATAAACTTTTCTTTTGTCATAAAACAATTCCTTTACATCATACAATCCTATTTGGAATAAAATAATACTAATTTATTAGTATTTCAAAAACTAATAAGTAGGAGATTTAAAAAATAAATCTGTTTATTGAACTAGTTCCTATTTGAATAATTATCTATTTCAAGTTGTTATAACTTATTGTTTTGTTGTAAAATAATTGTTTTAATTCATATAAGCTTATTCAAAATAAAATAATACTAATTTAATAATATTATGAAAATTAATAACTAAGAGATTTAAAAAATAAATTTGTTTGCTGAAGTAGTTCAAACGACTAAGACTATATAACAATTATCTGTTTCAAATTGTTATGACCTTTTGTTTTGTCATAAAACTATTGTTTCAGTTCATACAAGCTTATTCAAAATAAAATAAAATTAATTTATTAATATTTCAAAATTTAATAAGGAAGTGATTTAAAAAGTGAATCTATTTACCAAATCAATTCAAATAATTATGGCCATGTCAACAATGATCTATTTCAAATCATTATTACCTTTTTCTTCATCATATAACAATTGCATTTGAACATTCAAGCTCTAACTGCCAAACCAATTTAAATGGTTAAGACTACATAAACGATTATCTATTTTAAATCGTTACGACCATTTGTTTTGTTATAAAATAATTTTTTTGTTTATACAAGCTTATTCAGATTAAAATAATATCAATTTAATAATTTTCAAAAATTAATAAGAGATTTAAAAAATAAATTTGTTTACCAAACCAGTTTATATGATTAATACTATTAGAGCAATTATCTATTTCAAATTGTTCTAACCTTTTGCTTAGTCATAAAGCAGTTGTTTCAGTTCATACAATCTTATTCGTAATAAATTAATACTAATTTATTAACATTCAAAAAATTAATAAGAAAGAGATTTAAAAAAAATCTATTTACCAAACAAGTTCAAATAGTTATTACTATTTGAACAATTGTCTATTTCAAATCACTATGACATTTTATTTTTTCATAAAACAATTGTTTCAATTAATATAAGTTTATACAGAATAAAATATTACTAATTTATTAATATTTCTAAAATTAATAAGAGATTTAAAAAATAAATTTGTTTACCGAATCAGTTAAATAATTATTCTAGTTTGAACAATTATCTATTTCAAACTGTTATGACCTTTTATTTTGTTATAAAAATAATTCTTTTTGATCATACAAGCTTATTTGAAATAAAATAATACTAATTTATTAATATATCAAAATTTTATAAGAAATTTAAAAAATAAATGTGTTTGTCGAACCAATTCAAATAGTTAAAACTATAAGAATAATTATTTATTTCAATTCGTTCTAACCTTTTCATAGTCATAAAATATTTGTTTCATATCATACAAGCTTATTTGAAATAAAAGAATCTTAATATATTAATATTCAAAAAATTAATAAGCAAGAGATTTAAAGAAATGAATATGTTTACCAACTAAGCTTAAATAGTTATTTAAAGAATTAGTTATTTGAAATCATTATAACCTTTTGTTTTTTCATAAAACGATTGCTTCAGTTCACAAAAGGTTATCCAAAATAAAATAATACTAATTTATTAATGTTTCAAAAATTAATAAGCAAGAGATTTAAACAAGTAAATATGTTTTCAGAAAAAATTCAAATAGTTACAACTATTTGAACAATTGTATATTTAAAATCATTATGACATTTTGTTTTGTCATAAAATAATTGTTTTAGTTCATAAAAGGTTATTTGAAATAAAATAATAATAATTTATTAATATTCCAAAAATTAATAAGTAAGTGATTTAAAAAGTGAATCTGTTTATCAAATCAGTTTAAATAATTTGGTTATTTCAATAATTATCTATTTCAAATCGTTATGAACATTTGTTTTGTCATAGAACAATTGCATTTCATCATACAAGCCTATTCAAAATAAAAGAATACTAATTTATTAATATTACAAAAATTAATAAGTAAGAGATTTAAAAAATAAATCTATTTATCGAAATAGTTCCTATTTGAATAATTACCTATTTCAAATCATTATAACCTTTTGTTCTATTATAATATAATTATTTCAGTTCATACAAGCTCGTTCAAAATAAAACAATGCTAATTTAATAATATTCCAAAAGTTAATAACTAAGAGATTTACAATATAAATCTATTTGCCAAAGCAGTTCAAACAGTTAAGACTAAATGAACAATTATCTATTTCAAATCATTATGAACTTTTGTTTAGTCATAAAACAATCGTTTTAGTTTATACAAGCTTATTTGAAATAAAATAATATAAATTCATTAATATTCCAAAAATTAATAAGTGATCTAAAAAGTGAATCTGTTTACCGAATCATTTTAAATAATTATGGCCATTTCAACAATTATCTATTTCAAATCAGTATTACCTTTTGTTTGGTCATATAATAAATGTTTTTGATCATTCAAGCTTATTCAAAATAAAATAATACTAATTTATTAATCTTTCAAAAATTAATAAGCAATTTAAAAAAAGTTTGTTTATTGAACCAGTTCAAATAATTATGACTATTTAAACAATTATATACTTCAAATTGTTATAAGCTTTTGTTCTATCGTAAAACAATTATTTTTGTTCATACAAGCTTATTCGAAATGAAATAATACTAATCTAATAATATTTAGAAAATTAATAACTAAGAGAATTACAAATAAATTTATTGGACGAACCAATTCAAATATTTAAGACTATATAAACAATTATCTATTTCAAAATATTATAACCTTTTTTTTGTCATAAAAAAATTTTCAATTCATACAAGCTTATTCGAAATAAAATAAATGAATTTATTAATGTTTCAAAAATTAATAACTAAGGGATTTAAAAAATTATTTCTGTTTACCTAACCAATTCAAATAATTATGACTATTTGAACAATTATCTATTTCAAATGTTATGACCTTTTGTTTTGTCATAAAACAAATGCTTTTGTTCATATAAGTTTGTTTGAAATAAAGTAATGCTAATCTATTAATATTACAAAATTAATAGCAGATGTAAAAAATAAATCTATTTATCAAACCAGTTCAAATAGTTATGACTATTTGACAAATTATTTATTTCAAATCGTTCTAACTTTTTGTCTTGTTATAAAACATTTGTTTCTGTTAGCCTTTTTGGATTAAAATAATACTAATTGATTAATATTTCGACAATTAATAAGTAAAAATTTAAAAAAATATATGTTTATAGAACTAGATCAAATAGTCATGACTATTTGAATAATTATCTATTTCAAATTGTTATGACCTTTTCTTTTGTCATAAAAGATTTGTTTCAGTTCATATAAGTTTGTTCAAAATAAAATAATACCAATTTATTACTATTCCAAAAATTAATAATTAACAGATTTAGAACAAGAATTTGTTTACCAAACAAGTTTAAATAATTATGACTATTTAAATAATTATCTATTTAAAATCGCTATAACCTTTTATTTTGACATAAAATAATTTTTTTGTTCATACAAGCTTATTCTGAATAGAATAATATAAATTTATTAATATTAAGACAATTAATAAGTAAAAGATTTAAAAAATAAATTTGTTTATCGAACAAGTTCAAATGTTATGACTATTTGAACAATTATTTATTTCAAATTGTTATGATTTTTTGTTTTGTCATAAAACAATTGTTTCTATTCATCAAGGCTATTTAGATTAAAATGATATTAATTATTAATATTTTGGCAATTAATAAGTAAAAGATCTAAAAAAATAAATATGTTTATCGAACAAGTTTAAATAGTTATGATTATTTGAATAATTAACAATTTCAAATCATTATAACTTTTTATTTTGTAATAAAATGACTGTTTCAATTCAAATAAGCTTATTTTGAATAAAATAATATTAATTTATTAATATTTCAAAAATTAATGAGTAAGAGAATTAAAAAATGAATTTGTTTACCGAAAAGCCCAAATAGTTATGACTATTTGAACAATTATCTATTTCAAAACCTTATGACTTTTTGTTTTGTCATAAAGCAATTAGTTATATTCATGCAAGCTTATTTTGAATGAAATAATATAAATTTATTAATCTTACAAAAATTAATAGGTAAAAATTTAAAAAATAAATATGTTTTTTGAACACGTTCAAATAGTTATAACTATTTGAACAATTATCCATTTCAAATCATTATGATCTTTTGTTTTGTCATAAACCAATTGTTTTTGTTCTTAAAAGCTTATTTGAAATAAAATAATACTAATTTATTAAAATTTCAAAAATTAATAAGTAAAAGATTTTAAAAAATAAATCTATTTACTCAGTGAGTTCAAATAGTTATGACTTTTTGAACAATTATTTATTTTAAATGTTAAGATCTTTTGTCTTGTCATAAAACAATTATTTCTATTCATACAAGTTTCTTCAAAATAAAATAATACTAATTTATTAATATTCTAAAAATTAATAAATTGAAGCTTTAAAAAATAAATATGTTCACTGAATAAGTTCAAATAGTCAAGTCTATCTGAACTATTAGCTATTTCAAATCATTATGACATTTTATTTTGTCATAAAACAATTATTTCTATTCATACAAAAGTATGCAAAATAAAATAATACTAATTTATTAATATTTCAAAAATTAATAAGAGATTCAAAAGCTAAATCTGTTTATCAAACCTGTTCAAATAGTTATGATTAGTTCAACAATTATATATCTAAAATTGTTATGATCTTTTTTCTCTCATAAAATAATTGTTTCTATTCATACAAGCTTATTTGGAGTAAAATATTGCTAAATTAATAATATTCCAAAAATTAATAAGTAAGAGATTTAAAAAATAAATGTATTTGCCAAACCAATTCAAATAGTTAAGACTATTTGAACAATTAGCTATTTCAAATCATTCTAACATTTTGTTTGGTCATAAAATAATTGTTTCTATTTATACATGCTTATTCAAAATAAAATAATACTATTTTATTAACATTTAGAAAATTAATAAGCAAGAAATTTTAAAAAATAAGTCTATTTATCGAACAAGTTCAAATAATTATGAATATTTGAACAATTATCTATTTAAAATCACTATGATCTTTTGTTTTATCCTAAAATAATTGTTTCAGTTCATAAAATCTTATCCAAATAAAATAATATTACTTTATTAATATTTCAAAAATTGAGAAGTTGGAGATTTAAAAAAAAATCATTTTTATCAAATTAGTTCAAATAATTATGGCCATTTGAATAATTATCTTTTTCAAATCATTATGAACTTTTATTTTGTCATAAAACAATTGTTTTTATCATACAAGCCTATTCGAAATAAAATAATACTAATTTATTAATATTTCAAAAATTAATAAGTAAGAGATTTAAAAAATAAATTTGCTTATTGAACCAATTCCTATTTGAACAATTATCTATTTTAAATTGTTATAACCTTTTTGTTCTATTATAAAATAATTGTTTTGGTTTATATAAACTTATTTGGAATAAAATAATACTAATTTAATAATACTCCAAAAATTGATACTTTTATTTTGTCATAAAACAATTGTTTTCATCATACAAGCTTATTCAGAATAAAATAATATTAATTTATTAATATTTAAAAAATTAATAAGTAAGAGATTTAAAAAATAAATTTGTTTATCGAAACAATTCCTATTTGAACTATTTTTTTATTTCAAATCGTTATAACCATTTGCTCAGTTATAAACTAATTGTTTTAGTTCATATAAACTTATTTGGAATAAAATAATACTAATTTAATAATACTTCAAAAATTGATAACTAAGAGATTTAAAAAATAAAACTATTTGTTGAAGCAATTCAAATAGTTAAGACTATATAAACAATTAACTTTTTCAAATCGTTATGACCTTTTGTCATAAAACAATTATTTTAGCCGTTTACTGAATAAGTTCAAATTGTTATTACTATTTAAGCAATTATTTATTTCAAATTATTCTAACCTTTTATTTTATCATAAAATAATTGTTTTTGTTCATACAAGTTTATTCAGATTAAAATAATATTAATTTATTAATATTTTGACAATTAATAAGTAGAAGATTTAAAAAATAAATATGTTTATCGAACAAGTTCAAATAATCATGACTGTTTCAATAATTATCTATTTCAAATCATTATAACCTTTTCTTTTCTAATAAAACAATTATTTCAGTTCATATAAGCTTATTTGAAGTAAAATAATACTAATTTATTAATATTCCAAAAATTAAAGAATCTGTTTGCTTAATAAGTTCAAATAGTTATGACTATTTGAACAATTATCTCTTTTAGAACATTATGACCCTTTTTTTTTCATAAAACAATTGATTTTGTTCATACAAGCTTATTTTAAATAAAATAATTTAAATTTACTAATATTCCAAAAATTAAGAAGTAAAACTTTAAAAAATAAATTTATTTTTTTAACACATTAAAAAAGTTATGACTATTTGGACAATTATCTATTTCAAATCATTATGACCTTTTGTTTTGTCGTAAACCAATTGTTTCTATTTATAAAAGCTTATTTAGAATACAATAATATTAATTTGTGAAAAATATAAAAATTAATAAGTAAGAGATTTTTAAAAAAAAATTATTTACCGAGCAAGTTCAAATAGTTATGACGATTTAAATAATTATTTATTTCAAATCATTATGATCTTTTGTTTTGTCAAAAACAATTGTTTCTATTCATACAAGTTTATTCAAAATAAAATAATAACAATTTATTAATATTCTAAAATTTAATAAGTTAGAGCTTAAAAAATAAATTTATTTACCGAATAAGTTCAAATAGTCACGTCCATTTGAACTATTATCTATTTCAAATCATTATGATATTTTATTTTGTTATAAAACAATTGTTTTTATTCATACAAAATTATTCAAAATAAAATAATACTAATTTATTAATATGTCAAAAATTAAAAATACATTTAAAAGCTAAACCTGTTTATCGAACCAACTAAATAGTTATGATTATTTGAACAATTATCTATCTCAAATTATTATGATCTTTGTTTTGTCATAAAACAATTGTTTTATGTTCATACAAGCTTATTCGGAGTAAAATATTGCCAAACTTATCATATTCTAAAACTAAATAAGAGATTTAAAAAATAAATATGTTTACCAAACCAATTCAAATAGTGAAGACTATTAAATAATTATCTATTTCAAATCGTTCTGACATTTTGTTTGTCATAATGTAATTGTTTCAATTTATACATGCTTATTCAAAATAAAATAATATTATTTTATTAACATTTAGAAAATTAATAAGCAAAAAATTAAAAAAAATAAGTATGTTTATCGAACAAGTTCAAATAGTTATGACTATTGAACAATTATCTATTTAAAATCATTATGACCTTTTGTTTTATCATAAAACAATTGTTTCAGTTCATAAAAGATTATCCAAAAATAAAATAATATTACTTTATTAATATTTCAAAAATTAAGAAGTTGGAGATTTAAAAAATAAATTAATTTATTAAATCAGTTCAAATAATTATGGCCATTTGAATAATTATCTATTTCAAATCGTTATGAACTTTCGTTTTGTCATAAAACAATTGTTTTTCATCATACAAGCCTATTTAGAATAAAATAATACTAATTTATTAATAAATAAGAGATTTAAAAAATAATTATACTTACTGAACTAGTTCAAATAGTTATGACTATTTGAACAATTATATATTTCAAATCATTATAACCTTTTGTTTTATCATAAAACAATTATTTACCTTCATATAAGCTTATTCTAAATAAAATAGTACCGATCTAGTAATATTATGAAAATTAATAACTAAGAGATTTAAAAAATAAATTTATTTGCCAAACAAATTTAAATACTTAAGACAATATGGATAATTATCTATTTCAAATCGTTATAACCTTTTGTTTTGTCGTAAAACAAATGTTTTTGTTCATATAAATTTATTTGAAATAAAAAATATTAATTTATTAATTTTCAAAATTTAATAAGAGATTTAATAAATAAATCAGTTTACCAAATCAGTTCAATAAGTTATAACAATTTGAACAATTATTTATTTCAAATCGATATGACCATTTCTTTTGTCATAAAACAATTGTTTCTATTAATACAATCTTATTCGGAATAAAGTAATGCTAATTTATTAATATTCTAAAAATTAATAAGTAACGGATTTAAAAAATGAATCTGTTGGCTTGACCAATGCAAATAGTTATAACTCTTTGAACAATTATCTATTTCAAACCGTTATGACCTTTTGTTTTGTCGTAAAACAACTATTTTTGTTCGTACAAGCTTATTCGGAATAGTATAATTCTAATTTATTAATATTTCAAAAATTAATAAGTAAGAGATTTAAAGACTTAATTTGTTTATTGAACAAGTTTAAATAGTTATAGCAATTTGAACAATTACCTATTTCCAATCGCTATAACCTTTTCTTTTGTCATGAAATAAACTTTTTTCTATTCATATAAGCTTATTTCAATTAAAATAATATAATTTATTAATATTCAGACAATTAATAAGCAAAAAATTTTAAAAATAACTCTGTTTATCGAATAATTCAAATAGTTATGACTATTTGAACAATTATTTATTTCAAATCATTATGACTTTTTGTTTTGTCATAAAAAAATTCTTTTTGTTCATACAAGCATATTTGAATTAAAATAATATTAATTTATTAATATTTCAACAATTAATAAGTAAAAGATTTAAAAAATAAATATGTTTATCAAACAAATTTAAATAGTCATAACTATTTGAATAATTATCTATTTCAAATCGTTATGACCTTTTGTTTCATTATAAAATAATTATATTTGTTCATATAGGCTTATTTGAAATAAAATAATACTAATTTATTAATATTCCAAAAATTAATGAGTTAGAGATTTAAAAAATGAATCAATTTACTGAACAAATTCAAATAGTAAGGACTGTTTAAACAATTTTCTATTTCAAATCATTATGACATTTTGTTTTGTCATAAAATAATTGTTTCTATTTCATACAAGCTTGTTCCAAATAAAATAATATAAATTTATTAATATTCCAAAAATTGATAAGTAAAAATTTTAAAAATAACTATGTTTTCTAAACACGTTCAAATAGTTTTGACTATTTGAACAATTACTTATTTCAAATAGTTATGTCCTTTTGTTTTTTCATAAACCAATTGTTTCTATTCATACAAGTGTATTCGAAATAAATAATACTAGTTTATTAATATTCTAAAAATTAATAAGTAAAAAATTTTAAAAATAAATCTATTTACTGAGCAAGTTCAAATAGTTATGGCTATTTGAACAAATATTTATTTCAAATAGTTATCATCTTTTGTTTTGTCATAAAAAAATCATTTCTATTTAGAATAAAATAATACTAATCTATTAATATTTTAAAAATTAATAGGTAGGAGATTTAAAAAATAAATCTATTTACCAAATAAGTTCAAATAGTTATGTCCATTTGAACAATTATTGATTTCAAATTATTATGACCTTTTGTTTTGTCATAAAAAAATTGTTTCTATTCATTCAAAATTATTTAGAATAAAATAATACTGATTTATTAATATTTTGAAAATTAATAAGAGATTTAAAACCTAAATTTGTTTACCAAAATAGTTTAAATAGTTATAACTATTTGAACAATTATCTATCTCAAATCATTATGATCTTTGTTTTGTCATAAAACAATTGTTTTATGTTCATACAAGCTTATTCGGAGTAAAATATTGCTAAACTAATCATATTCTAAAAATTAATAAGTAAGAGATTTAAAAAATAAATATGTTTGCCGAACCAATTCAAATAGTGAACACTATTAGAATAATTATCTATTTCAAATTGTTTTAGTCATAAAATAATTATTTCAATTCATACAATCTTATTTAGAATAAAATAATAGTAATTTATTAACATTCAAAAAATTAATGAGCAAGAAATTTAAAAAAATAAATCAATTTACTGAACAATTTCAAATAGATTTGATTATTTGAACAATTATTTATTTAAAGTCATTATGACCTTTTGTTTTATCATAAGACAATTGTTTTAATTTTGTAAAAACTTATTTGAAATAAAATCATACTACTTTATTAATATTTCAAAAATTAATAAGCAAGAGATTTAAAAACTAAAGTTGTTTTCCTAACTAGTTCAAATAGTTATGATTATTTGAACAAATATGAATCTTAAATCATTATGATCTTTGTTTTCTCATAAAATAATTGTTTTGATCATACAAGCTTATTTGGATAAAAATAATGCTAATTTAATAATATTATAAAAATTAGTGAAAGATTTAAAAAATAAATGTATTTGCCTAACCAGTTCAAATAGTTAAGTCTATTAGAATAACTATCTATTTCAAATCATTCGAACCTTTTGTTTAGTCATATAACAATTGTTTCAGTTCTTACAAGCTTATTTGAAATAAAACAATACTAATTTATTGACATTCAAAAAATTAATAAGCAAGATATTTGAAAAAATAAATTTGTTTACCAAACAAGTTCAAATAGTTATGACTATTTGAATAATTATCAATTTCAAATCATTATGACATTTTGTTTTATCATAAAACAATTGTTTTAGTTCATAAAAACTTATCCAAAATAAAATAAAACTACTTTATTACTATTTTAAAAGTTAATAAGTAAGAGATTTAAAAAATAAATCAGTTTCTCGAATTAGTTCAAATAATTATGGCCATTTGAACAATTGTCTATTTCAAATTGTTATGAACTTTTGTTTTGTCGTAAAACAATTGTTTTTCATCATACAAGTCTATTTGGAAGAAAATAATAATAATTTATTAATATTTCAAAAAATAATAAGTAGGAGATTTAAAAAATAAATATACTTACCGAACCAATTCAAATAGTTATGACTATTTGAACAATTATATATTTCAAATCATTATAACCATTTGTTTTATGATAAAACAATTATTTATCTTTATACAAGCTTATTTGAAATACAATAATACTAATATAATAATATTATGAAAATTAATAATTAAGATATTTAAAAAAAAAATTTGTTTGCCGAACCAATTCAAATTGTTAAGGTGATATGAAAAATTATCTATTTGAAATCATTATGACCTTTCGTTTTGTTATAAAACAAATGTTTTTGTTCATATAATTTTGTTTGAAATAAAATAATATTAATTTATTAATATTTCAAAAATTAATAAGAGATTTAATAAATAAATTTGTTTACTAAACCAATTTAATTAGTTATAACAATTCGAACAATTATTTATTTCAAGTTGTTATGACTAGTTGTTTTATCATAATGCAATTGTTTCTATTAATACAATTTTATTTGGAATAAACTAATGCTAATTTATTAATATTCTAAAAGTTAGTAAGTAACAGATTTAAAAAAAAGAATCTGTTGGCCTGACCAATATAAATAGTTATAGCTATTTAAACAATTATCTATTTTAAATCATTTATATCTTTTCTTTTGTCACAAAACATTTGTTTCTATTTCTACAACCTGATTCAAAATAACATAATTCTAATTTATTAATATTCCAAAAATTAATAAGTAAGAGATTTAAAAACTAAATCTATTTATTAAACAAGTCCAAATAGTTGTGACTACTTGAATAATTACCTATTGTAAATTGTTATAACCTTTTGTTTTGTCATAAAATAAAATTTTCTATTCATACAAGCTTATTTCAATTAAAATAATATAAATTTATTAATATTCAAACAACGAAAAAGTAAAAGATTTAAAAAATAAATTTGTTTACCGAATAAGTTCAAATAGTTATGACTATTTGAACAATTATTTGTTTTAAATCGTTATGACTTTTTGTATTGTCATAAAACAATTGTTTTTGTTCATACAAGCTTATTTGGATTAAAATAATATTAACTTATTAATATTTCAATAATTAATAAGTAAAAGATTTAAAAAATAAATATGTTTACAGAACATGTTCAAATAGTCATAACTATTTGAATAATTATCTATTTCAAATCATTGTGACCTTTTGTTTCATCATAAAACAATTGTATTAGTTCATATAAGCTTATGCAAAATAAAATAATACTAATTTATTAATATTTCAAAAATTAATGAGTTAGAGATTTAAATTATGAATCTATTTACCGAACAAGTTCAAATAGTTATGACTATTTGAACAATTATCTATTTCAAATATTATGACCTTTTGTTTAGTCATAAAATAACTAATTTTGTTCATACAAGCTTATTTTGAATAAAATAATATAAACTTATTAATATTCCAAAAATCAATAAAAAAAATTAAATTTGTTTTCTAAACATATTCAAATAGTTATGACTGTTTGAAGAATTATCTATTTCAAATAGATATGACCATTTTCTTTTATCATAAATCAATTGTTTCTATTCATACAAGTTTATTCAAAATAAAATAATATTAATTTATTAATATTTCAAAAATTAATAAGTAAAAATTTTAAAAAATAAATATGTTTGTCGAGCAAGTTCATATCATTATGATTATTTGATCTTTTATTTTGTCATAAAATAATTATTTCTATTCATACAAGTTTGTTCAGAATAAAATAAACTAATTTATTAATATTCTAAAAATTAATAGTTAGGTGATTTAAAAAATAAATCTGTTTACCAAACAAATTCAAATAGTCATGCCCATTTGAACAATTATCTATTTGAAATCATTATGACTTTTTGTTTGTTATAAAACAATTACGTCTCTTCATGCAAAATTATTTAGAATAAAATAATACTAATTTATTAATATTTTGAAAATTAATAAGAGATTTAAAAACTAAATCTGTTTTCCAAAACAGTTTAAATAGTTATGACTATTTGAACAATTATGATCTCAAATCATTATGATCTTTATTTTGTTATAAAATAATTGTTTCTTTTCATACAAGCTTATTCAGATTAAAATAATACTAATTTAATAATATTCCAAAAATTAGTAAGTAAGAGATTTAAGAAATAAATGTGTTTGCTAAACCAGTTCAAATAGTTAAGACTATTAGAAAAATTATCTATTTCAAATCGTTATGACCTTTTATTTTGTCATAAAACAAATGCTTTTGTCCATATAAGTTTGTTCAGAATAAAATAATATTAATTTGTTAATATTTCAAAAATTAATAAGAGATTTAATAAATAAATCAATTTACCAAACTAGTTCAATTAGTTATAACAATTTGAACAATTATTTATTTCAAGTCATTATGACCATTTGTTTTGTCATAAAACAATTATTTCTATTAATACAATCTTATTCAGAATAAAGTAATGCTAATTCATTAATATTCTAAAAATTAATAAGTAACGTATTTAAAAAAAGAATATGTTGGCTTGACCAGTACAAGTAGTTATAACTGTTTGAATAATTAGCTATTTCAAATTGTTATGACCTTTTATTTTGTCACAGAACAACTGTTTCTATTTGTACAAGCTGATTCGGAATAACATAATTTTAATTTATTAATATTCAAAAAATTAATAAGTAACAGATTTAAAAACTGAATCTGTTTATCAAACAATTTCAAATAGTTATGACTATTTGAACAATTACTTATTTGAAATCGCTATAACCTTTTGTTTTATCATAAAATAATTTTTTCTATTCATACAAGCTTATTTCAATTAAAATAATAGAAATTTATTAATATTCGACAATTAATAAGTAAAAGATTTTTAAAAAATTTGTTTACCGAATAAGTTCATATAGTTATGACTATTTAAATAATTATTTATTTCAAAATTATTATGACTTTTTGTTTTGTCATAAAATAATTTTTTTTGTTCATACAAGCTTATTCGGATTAAATAATATTAATTAATTAATATTTCGACAATTAATAAGTAAAAAATTTTCAAAATAAATATTTTTACCGAACAAGTTCAAATAGTCATAACTATTTGGAGAATTATCTATTTCAAATTGTTATGGCCTTTTATTTTGTCATAAAACAATGTATTAGTTCATATAGGCTTATTTGAAATAAAATAATACTAATTTATCAATATTCCAAAAATTAATGAATAAGAGATTTAAAATATGAATATGTTTACTGGACAAGTTCAAATGGTTATGACTATTTGAACAATTATCTATTTTAAATCATTATGACCTTTTGTTGTGTCATAAAATAATTGTTTATGTTCATACAAACTTATTTTGAATAAAATAAAATAAATTTATTACTATTTAAAAAATTAATAAGCAAAAATTTTAAAAATAAATTTGTTTTCTGAACATGTTCAAATAGTTATGACTATTTGAACTATTATCTATTTCAAATAGCTATGGCCTTTTGTTTTGTCATAAATCAATTGTTTTTGTTCATACAAGTGTATTCAAAATAAAATAATATTATTTTATTAATATTCCAAAAATTAATAAGTAAAAATTTTAAAAGGTAAATCTATTTACTGAGCAAGTTCATATCGTTATGATTGTTTGAACAATTATTTATTTCAAATAGTTATGATCTTTTGTTTTGTCATAAAGTAATTATTTCTATTCATACAAGTTTATTCAAAATAAAATAATACTATTTTATTAATAATATGAAAATTAATAGGCAGGAGATTTAAAAAATAAATCTGTTTACCGAACAAGTTCAAATAGTTATGTCCATTTAAACAATTATCTATTTGAAATCATTATGACTTTTTGTTTTATCATAAAATAATTGTTTCTATTCATTCAAAATTATTTAGAATAAAAATATATTGATATATTAATATTTTAAAAATTAATAAGAGATTTTGAAAAATAAATCTGTTTACCAAAATAGTTCAAATAGTTATAACTATTTGAATAATTATCTATTTCAAATCGTTATATCTTTATTTTGTTATAAAACAATTGTTTCTTTTCATACAAGCTCATTTGGATTAAAATAATTCTAATTCAATAATATTCTAAAAATTAGTAAGCAAGAGATTTAAAAAAATAAATGTGTTTACCGAACTAATTCAAATAATTAAGACTATGAGAATAATTATCTATTTCAAATTGTTCTAACTTTTTGTTTAGTCATAAAACAATTATTTCAGTTCATACAAGCATATTCAAAATAAAATAATACTAATTTATTAACATTTAAAAAATTAATGAGTAAGAGATTTAGAAAAATAAATCTATTTACCGAACAAGTTCAAATAGATTTGACTATTTAAACAATTATCTATTTAAAGTTGTTATGACCTTTTGTTTTGTCATAAAACAATTGTTTCAGTTTATAAAAATTTATCCAAAATAAAATAATACTACTTTTTTTATATTTCAAAAATAAAAAGCAAGTGATTTAAAAACTAGAGTTGTTTTCCAAACTAGTTTAAATAGTTATGAATATTTGAACAAATATCAATATGAAATCATTATGATCTTTGTTTTCTCATAAAACAATTGTTTTTAATCATATAAGCCAATTTGAATAAAAATAATACTAATTTAATAATATTCCAAAAATTAATAAGAGATTTAAAAAATAAATGTATTTGCCGAATTAGTTCAAAAATACTATTAGAATAATTATTATTTTAAATCGCTCTGACCTTTGGTTTAGTCATACAATAATTGTTTCAATTCAAACAAGCTTTTTTGGAATAAAATAATACTAATTTATTAAAATTTGAAAATTTAATAAGTATGAGATTTGAAAAAATAAATCTATTTATTGAACAAGTTCAAATAGTTATGACTTTTTGAACAATTATCTATTTAAAATCATTATGACTATTTGTTTTGTCATAAAATAATTGTATTAGTTCAAAAAATCTTATCCAAATAAAATAATACTGCTTTATTAATATTTCAAAAGTTAATAAGTAAAATATTTAAAAAATAAATCAATTTACTTAATCAGTTCAAATAATTATTGCCATTTGAATATATATTTCAAATTGTTATTACCTTTTGTTTCGTCTTAAAATAATTATTTTTCAACATACAAGCTTTTTCAAAATAAAATAATAGTAATTTGTTAATATTTCAAGAATTAATAAGAGATTTAAAAAATATATCTATTTACCGAACTAGTTTAAATAGTTATGACTATTTAAATAATTATCTATTTCAAATTGTTATAACCCTTTGTTCTATCATAAAATAATTGTTTCTATTCATACAAGCTTATTTAGAATAAAATAATACTAATTTAGCCATATATTGAAAATTAATAACTAAGAGATTTAAAAAATATATCTGTTTGTTGAACTAGTTCAAACAGTTAAGACTATATGAACAATTATTTATTTCAAATTGTTATGACCTTTTGTTTTGTCATAAAACAATTATTTTAGCTCATACAAGCTTATTTGGAATAGAATAAAAGTAATTTTTAATATTTCAAAATTTTATAAGTAAGAGATTTAGAAAATAATTCTATTTACCAAACCAATTCAAATAATCATTACTATTTGAATAATTATCTATTTCAAATCATTCTTACTTTATGTTTTGTCATAAAATGATTTTTGTTAATATAAGTTTGTTCAAAAGAAAATAATATTAATTTATTAATATTTAGAAAATTAATCAATATCAAATTTACAAAGTAAATTGCTTACCAAACCATTTCAAATAGTTTTGACTATTTAAATAATTATTTATTTCAAATCGTTATAACATTTTATTTTGTCATCAAACAATTGGTTTTGCTCATACTATTTTATTTGGAATAAAATAATATTAATTTAATAATATTTCAAAAATTAATAAGAAATTTTAAAAATAAATTTGTTTATCAAATTAGTTCAAATGGTTAAGACTATTAAAATAATTATCTATTTCAAATTATTCTGACCTTTTGTTTCAGTTCATACAAGCTTATTTAAAATAAATTAATATTAATTTATTAACATTTCAAAAATTAATAACAAAAAGAGATTTAAAAAAATAAATTTGTTTACTAAACAAGTTCAAATAGTTATTAATATATGAACAATTGTCTATTTCAAATCATTATAACCATTTTACTTGTCATAAAATAATTGTTTTAGTTTGTACAAGCTTAGATAGAATAAAATAATACTAATTTCTTAATATTTTGAAAATTAATCAGTAAGAGTTTAAACAAAATAAATTTGTTTATTGAATAAATTCTAATAGTTATGACTATTTGAATAATTGTTTATTTAAAATCGTTATGACCTTTTGTTTTGTCATAAAACAATTGTTTCAGTTCATACAAGCTTATTCAAAATAAAATAATACTAATTTATTAATATTCCAAAAATTAATAAGTGATATAAAAAGTGAACCTGTTTACTGAATCAGTTTAAATAATTATCGCCATTTCAATAATTATCTATTTCAAATCGTTGTTACCTTTTGTTTGGTCATATAACTATTGTTTTATGTCATTCAAGCTTATTTAGAATAAAATAATACTAATTTATTAATATTTCAAAAATTAATAATTAAAAGATTTAAAAATTAAATTCATTCATTGAACTAGTTTAAATTGTTAAGACTATATAAACAATTATCTATTTCAAATTGTTACAACCTTTTGTTTTTTCATTAAGCAATTTTTTCAATTCGTACTAGCTTATTCAAAATAAAATAAAATGAATTTATAAATATTTCAAAAAATAATAAGTAAGAGATTTAAAAACTAATTTCATTTACCTAACCAGTTCTAACAATTATGACTATCTGAATAATTATTTATTTCAAATTGTTATGACCTTTTGTTTTGTCACAAAATAAATGTTTTTGTTCATATAAGTTTGTTCAAAATAAAATAATATAAATCTATTAATATTTAAAAAATTAATAAGAGATTTAAAAAATAAATCTTTTTACCAAACCAGTTCATATAGTTATGACTATTTGAGTGATTATTTATTTCAAATCATTTTGACCTTTTGTTCTATTACAAAACAATAGTTTCTACTCATACAAGCTTATTTGGATTAAAATAATACTAATTTATTATTATTTTGACAATTAATAAGTAAAAAATTTAAAAAATAAATATGTTTACTAAACTAGATCAAATAGCCATGACTATTTAAATAGTTATTGATTTCAAATTGTTATGACTTTTGTTTTGTCATAAAAACATTATTTCAATTCATATAAGCTTACTCGAAATAAAATAATACTAAGTTATTAATATTCCAAAAATTAATAATTAAGAGATTTAAAAAATAAAACTACTTACTGAACAAGTTTAAATAACTATGACTATTTAAACAATTATCTATTTGGAATCACTATAACCTTTTATTTTGTCATAAAAAGATTTCATCTGTTCATACAAGCTTATTTTGAATAAGATAATACAAATTTATTAATATTAAGATAATTAATAAGTAAAAGATTTGAAAAATAAATCTATTCACCAAATAAGTTCAAATCATTATGAGTAATTGAACAACAAATTGTTTTGACTTTGTTTTGTCATTAAACAATTGTTTATGTTCATACAAGCTTATTTGAATTAAAATAATATTAATTTATTAATATTTCAACAATTAATAAGTAAAATATTTAAAAAAATTAATATGTTTACTGAATAATTTCAAATAGTCATAACTATTTGAATAATTATCAATTTCAAATAATTGTGACATTTTATTTTGTAATAAAACAATTTTTTTAGTTAACATAAGCTTATTTGAAGTAAAATAATACTAATTTATTAATATTGCAAAAATTAATGAGTAAGAGAACTAAAAAAATGAATTTGTTTACCGAACAAGTTCAAATAGTTATGACTATCTAAATAATTATCTATTTTAAAACATTATGACCTTTTGTTTTGTCAAAAAATAATTGGTTCTATTCATCCAAGCTTATTTTGAAAAAAATAATATAAATTTATTAATATTCCAAAAATTTATAAGCAAAAATTTGAAAAATAAATTTGTTTCTTGAACATGTTCAAATAGTTATAACTATTTGAACAATTATCTATTTCAAATCGTTATGATCATTTGTTTTATCATAAACTAATTGTTTCTATTCATACAAACGTATTTGGAATAAAATAGTACTAATTTATTAAAATTCCAAAAATTAATAAGTAAAAGATTTAAAAAATAAATTTTTTTATGGAGCAAGTTTAAATAGTTATGACTTTTTGAATAGTTATTTATTTCAAATCGTTATGGTCTTTTGTTTTGTCATAAAACAATTGTTTCTATTCATAAAAGTTTATTTGGAATAAAATCATACTAATTTATTAATATTCTAAAAATTAATAAGTTAGAGATTTAAAATATAAATCTATTTATCTAACAAGTTCAAATAGTAATATCCATTTGAATTATCATCTATTTCTAGCTATTATGACATTTTGTTTTGTCATAAAATAATACCAATTATTCAGAATAATTGGTATTCATACAAAATTATTCAAAATTAAAAAATACCAATTTATTACTATTTCAAAAATTAATAGAGATTTAAAAAATAAATGTGTTTATCAAACCAATTCAAATAGTTAACCCTATGAGAATAATTATCTACTTCAAACCATTCTGACATTTTGTTTAGTCATAAAATAATTGTTTCAGTTCATACATGCTTATTCAAAATAAAATAATACTAATTTATTAACATTCAAAAAATTAATTAGCAAGAAATTAAAAAAATAAATCTGTTTACCAAATAAGTTCAAATAGTTATGACTATTTGAACAATTATCTATTTAAATTTGTTATGACCTTTTATTTTTATCTTAAAACAATTGTTTTAGTGCATAAAAGCTTATCCAAAGTAAAATAATAGTACTTATTAATATTTCAAAAATTGATAAGTTAGAGATTTAAAAATAAATTAGTTTATTGAATTAGTTCACATAATTTTGGCCATCTAAATAATTATCTATTTCAAATAGTTATGAACTTTTGTTTTATCATAAAATAATTGTTTTTCATCATACGAGCCTATTTGGTATAAAATAATACTAATTTACTAATATTTTAAAAATTAATAAGCAAGAAATGTAAAAAATAAATCTGTTTACTGAACCAGTTCAAATAGTTATGAATATTTGAATAATTATATATTTCAAATTGTTATAACCTTTTGTTATGTCATAAAATAATTATTTTTGTTCATACAAGTTTATTCAGAATAAAATAATACTAATGTAATAATATTCTAAAAATTAATAACTAAGAGATTTAAAAAATAAATTTGTTTGCCAAACCAGTTTAAATAGTTAAGACTATATGAACAATTCTTGATTTTAAATCGTTATGACATTTTGTTTTGTCGTAAAACAATTCTTTTAGTTCTTATTAACTTATTCAGAATAAAATAAAATAAATTTATTAATATTTCAAAAATGAATAAGTAAAAGATTTCAAAAATAATTTTATTTATCGAACTAGTTAGATAATTATAACTATTTGAATAATTGTCTATTTTAAATCATTATTACCTTAACAAATGCTTTTGTTCATATAAGTTTATTTGGAATAAAATAATATTAATTTATTAATATTTTGAAAATTAAGAAGTAAGAGATTTAAAATATAAATTTGTTTACTAAACCAGTTCAATTAGTTATAACTATTTAAACAATTATTTACTTCACATCATGATGACCATTTGTTTTATCATAAAAGAATTATTACTATTCATATAGTCTTATTCGAAATAAAATAATGCTAATTTATTAATATTCTAAAAATTAATAAGTAACGGATTTAAAAAATGAATTTGTTGGCCTAACCAGTGCAAATAATTATAATTGTTTGAAAAATTATCTATTTCAAATCGTTATGACCTTTTGTTTTATCTCAAAACAATTGCTTCTATTCGTACAAGCTTATCCAAAATAAGATAATTCTAATTTATTAATATTCCAAAAATTATTAAGTAAGAAATTTAAAAAAGAAATCCGTTTACTAAACAAGTTCAAATAGTTATGACTATTTGAACAATTATCTATTTTAAAGAGTTATGACCTTTTTGTTTTGTCAAAAACCAATTGTTTTTGTTCATATAAGCGTATTCAAAATAAAGTAATACTAGTTTATTAATATTCCAAAAATTAATAAGTAAAAAGATTTTAAAAAAATATGTTTACCGAATTAGTTCAAATAGTTATGACTGTTTGAACAATTTTTATTTAGAATAGTTATGATCTTTTGTTTCATTAGAAAACAATTGTTTCTATTCATACAAGTTTATTCAGAATAAAATAATATAATTTAATAATATTCCAAAAATTAATAAGTAAGAGATTTAAAAAATAAATGTGTTTGCCGAATCATTCAAATAATTAAGACTATTAAAACAATTATTTATTTCAAATTATTCTGACCTTTTGCTCAGTTTTAAAATAATTATTTCAGTTCATACAAGCTTATTAAAAATAAAATAATAGTAATTTATTCACATTTAAGAAATTTATGAGCAAAAGATAAAAAAAATATGTTTACTGAACAAGTTTAAATAAATTTGACTATTTAAATAATTATCTATTTAAAGTCATTATTGCCATTTTTTTGTCATAAAACAATTATTTCAGTTCATAAAAACTTATCTAAAATAAAATGATACTACTTTACTAATATTTTGAAAATTAATAAGCAAGAGATTTAAAAACTAAAGCTGTTTTCCAACTAGTTCAAATTATTATGATTATTTGAACAAATATCAATCTCAAATATATAGTTATGATCTTTGTTTTCTCATAAAAAAATTGTTTCTGATCATACAAGCTTTTTCAAATAAAAATAATATTAATTTAATTATATTTCAAAAATTAATAAGAGATTTAAAAAAATATGTTTACCGAATCAGTTCAAATAGTTAAGACTATTAGAATAATTATCTATTTCAAATCTTTTTGACCTTTTGTTTATTCATACAATAATTGTTTCAGTTTATACAAGCTTAGTCAAAATAAAATAATATGAATTTATTAACATTTAAAAAATTAATAAGAGATTTGAAAAAGTAAATCTATGCACCGAACAAGTTCAAATAGTTATGATTATTTGAATAATTATCTTTCTAAAATCATTATGACCTTTTGTTTTGTCATAAAACCATTGTTTTAGTTCATAAAAGCTTATCCAAAATAAAATAGTACTACGCTATTAATATTTCAAAAGTTAATAGGTAAGAGATTTAAAAAATAAATCAATTTACTAAAATAGTTCAAATAATTTAGCCATTTGAACAACTACCTATTTTAAGTCATTATTACTTTTTGTTTTGTCTTAAAACAATTGTTTTTCAACATACAAGCTTATTCAAATAAAATAATATTAATATTTCAAGAATTAATAAGAGATTTAAAAAGTAAATATGTTTGCCAAACCAGTTCAAATAGCTATGACTATTTGAACAATTATGTATTTCAAATTATTATAACCTTTTATTTTATCATAAAATAATTATTTTTGTTTACACAAACTTAGTCAAAATAAAATAATATTACTTTAGTAATATTCTGCAAACTAATAACTAAGAGATTTAAAAGATAAATCTGTTTGCGAAACCAATTCAAACAGTTAAGACTATATGAACAATTATTTATTTCGAATTGTTATGACCTTTTGTTTTGTCATAAAACAATTATTTTAGCTCATACAAGCTTATCCAAAAATATTTACTCTATTAATATTTCAAAAGTTAATACGTAAAAGATTTAAAAAATAAATCAATTTACTGAAACAGTTCAAATAATTATGGCTATTTGAACAACAACCTATTTCAAATCATTACTACTTTTTGTTTTGTCTTAAAACAATTATTTTGCAACATACAAGCTTATTTGAAATAAAATAATACTAATTTATTAATATTTCAAGAATTAATAAGAGATTTAAAAAAGTAAATCTGTTTACCGAACCAATTCAAATAGTTATGACTATTTGAACAATTATCGATTTCAAATTGTTATAACCTTTTGTTCTTTCATAAAACAATTATTTCTGTTCAAATAGGCTTATTCAGAATAAAAGAATACTAATTTAGTAATATTCTAAAAATTAATAACTAAGAGATTTAAAAAATAAATCTGTTTGTCGAGCCAGTTCAAATAGTTAAGACTATATGAACAATTATTTATTTCAAATTGTTATGACCTTTTGTTTTGTCATAAAACAATTATTTCAGCTTATATATGCTTAATATTTCAAAAATTTATAAGCAAGAGATTTAGAAAATAATTCTATTTACCGAAGTAGTTCAAATGATTATAACTATTTGAAAAATTATCAATTTCAAACCATTATTACTAATTTATTAATATTTAGAAAATTAATCAGTTCGAGAATTAAAAAGTAAATCTATTTACCAAACCATTTTAAATAGTTTTGACTATTTGAATACTTATCTATTTCAAATAGTTATAACCTTTTATTTTGTCATCAAACAATTGGTTTTGTTGATAATATTTTACTTAGAATAAAATAATACTAATTTAATAAAATTTTGAAACTTAATAACCAAGAAAATTAAAAAATAAATCTAATTGTTGAACCAGTTCAAATAGTTAAGACTATATGAATGATTATCTATTTCAAATTGTTATGACCTTTTGTCTTGTCATAAAACAATTGTTTTGTTTGTACAAGTTTATTCAGATTAAAATAATACTAATTTAGGAATAGTTCAAAAATTAATAAATAAGATATTTAAAAAATAAATTTGTTTACCGAATCAGATCAAATGGTTAAGACTATTAGAACAATTATCTATTTCAAATTGTTCTGACCTTTTGTTTAGTTATAAAACAATTGTTTCAATTCATACAAGCTTATTCAGAATAAATTAATACTAATTTATTAACATTCAAAAAATTAATAAAAAATATATTTTAAAAAATTATTTATTGAACAAGTTTAAATAGATATTATTATTTGAACAATTATCTATTTAGAAGCTTTAAAACCTTTTGACTTGTTATAAAACAATTGTTTCAGTTAATACAAACTTATTTTGAATTAAATAACATAAATTTATTAATATTAAGATAATTAATAAGTAAAAGATTTTAAAAAATATGTTTACCAAACAAGTGCAAATAGTTATGACTATCTGAGTAATTATTTATTTCAACTTGTTATGACTTTTTGTTTTGTCATAAAACAATTGTTTTTGTTTATACAAACTTATTCAGATTAAAATAATTTTTATTTATTACTATTTTGACAATTAATGAATAAAAGATTTAAAAAATAAATATGTTTATTGAACAAGTTCAAATACTTATGACTATTTGAATAATAATCTATTTCAAATCATTATGACCCTTTCTTTTGTAATAAAACAATTGTTTCATTTCATCTAAGCCTATTTGAAGTAAAATAATACTAATTTATTAATATTTCAAAAAATAATGAGTAAGAGAATTAAAAAAGAATATGTTTACTAAACAAGTTCAAATAGTTATGATTATTAGAACAATTATCTATTTCAAAACATTATGACCTTTTGTTTCATCTTAAAACAACCGGTTCTATTCATGCAAGCTTATTTCAAATAAAATAATATAAATTTATTAATATTGCAAAAATTAATAAGTAAAAATTTAAAAAATAAATATATTTTCTTAACTTGTTCGAATAGTTATGACTATTTGAACAATTATCTATTTCAAATCATTATGGCCTTTTGTTTTGTCATAAACCAATTGTTTCTATTCATATAAGCTTATTCGTAATAAAATAATACTAATTTATTAAAATTTCAAAAGTTAATAAGTAAAAGAATTAAAAAATAAATCTATATATCGAGTGAGTTCAAATAATTATAACTATTTGAACAGTTATTTATTTCAAATCATTATAAACTTTTGTTTTATCATAAAATAATTGTTTCTATTCATATAAGTTTATTTGGAATAAAATAATACTAATTTATTTATATAAGAAACTTAATGAGTTGAAGACTTAAAAAATTAATCTATTTACCGAACAAGTTCAAATAGTCATGTCAATTTGAACTATTACCTATTTCAAATCATTATGACATTTTGTATTGTTGTAAAACAATTGTTTTATTCATACAAAATTATTCAAAATAAAATAATACTATTTCATTAATATTTCAAAAATTAAAAGAGATTTAAAAACTAAATCTATTTACCAAACCAGTTCAAATTATTATGATTATTTGAACAATTATCTATCTCAAATCATTATGTTCTTTGTTTTGTCATAAAACAATTATTTTTGTTCATACAAGCTTATTCAGAGTAAAATATTGCTAAATTAATAATATTCTCAAATTAATAAGTAATACATTTAAAAAATAAATGTATTTGCTGAACTAGTTCAAATAGTTAAGACTATTAGAACAATTATCTATTTTAAATCATTTTGACCTTTAGTTTAGTCATAAAATAATTGTTTCAGTTCATACATGCTTATTCGAAATAAAATAGTACTATTTTTTAACATTTAGAAAATTAATAAGCAAGAAATTTAAGAAAATAAATATGTTAACCAAACAAATTCAACTAGTTATGCCTATTTAAATAATTATCTATTTAAAATCATTATTGCCTTTTGTTTTATAAAAAAATAATTGTTTTAGTACATAAAAGTTTATCCAAAATAAAATGATATTACTTTATAATATTTCAAAAATTAAGAAGTTGGAGATTTAAAAAATAAATCAATTTATCAAATCAGTTCAAATAATTGTGGCCATTTGAACAACTATCTATTTCAAATTGTTATGAACTTTTGTTTTGTCATAAAACAATTGTTTTTCATCATATAAGCATATTCAGAATAAAATAATATTAATTTATTTATATTTTGAAAATTAATTAGTAGGAGATTTAAAAAATAAATCTGTTTAACAAACTAGATCAAATAATTATACTATTTAAATAATTATATATTTCAATTCGTTATAACCTATTGTTTTGTCATAAAATAATTATTTATGTTTATACAAGCCTATTCGAAATAAAATAATACTAATCTAATAATATTATGAAAACTAATAACTAAGATATTTAAAAAATAAATTTGTTTGCTAAATCAGCTTAAATAGTTAAGGTTGTATGAATAATTATCTATTTCAAATTGTTATGACCTTTTATCTTGTTGTAAAACAAATGTTTTTATTCATATAAGTTTGTTCATAACAAATAATATTAATTTATTAATATTTTGAAAATTATTAAGAGATTTAAAATATAAATATGTTTACTAAATCAGTTCAATTAGTTATAGTAATTTGAATAATTATTTATTTCAAATCATTTGACCATTTGTTTCGTCATAAAATAATTGTTTTTATTGATACATTCTTATTCGAAATAAAGTAATGCTAATTTATTAATATTCTAAAAATTAATAAGTAATAGATTTAAAAAAATGAATCTGTTGGCTTGACTAATGCAAATAGTTATAATTGTTTGAACAATTATCTATTTCAAATTGTTATAACCTTTTGTTTTGTCACAAAAAAATTGTTTTTGTTTATACAAGCTTATTCAGAATAACATAATTATAATTGATTAATATTTCAAAAATTAATAAGTAAGAGATTTAAAAACTGAATCTATTTATTGAACAAGTTCAAATAGTTATGACTAATTGAATAATTACCTTTTTCAAATCATTATAACTTTTTGTTTTGTCATAAAATAATTTTTTCTATTAATACAAGCTTATTTCAATTAAAGTAATACAAATTTAATAATATTCAGACAATTATATTAATAAAAATCTAAAAAATAACTATGTTTACCGAATAAATTCAAATAGTTATGACTACTTGAATAATTATTTATTTCAAATTGTTATGACTTTTTGTTTTGTCCTAAAACAATTGTTTTGGTTCATATAAGCTTATTCAAATTAAAATAATATTAATTTATTAACATTTCAACAATTAATAAGTAAAAGATTTTAAAAATAAATATGTTTATCGAATAAGTTTAAATAATCATAACTATTTGAATAATTATCTATTTCAAAACATTATGACCCTTTGTTTTGTCATAAAACAATCATATCAGTTCATATAGTATTATTCGAAATAAAATAATATTAATTTATTAATATTCTAAAAATTAATGAGTAAGAGATTTAAAAAATAAATTTATTAACCGAACAAGTTCAAATAGTTATGATATTTTGTTTTATCATAAAATAATTGTTTCTATTCATAAAAGCTTATTTCAAATAAAATAATAAAAATTTATTAATATTCCAAAAATTAATAAGTAAAATTTTAAAAAATAAATATGTTTTCTGAACACATTCAAATAGTTTGACTATTTAAATAATTTTCTATTTCAAATCATTATAATATTTTGTTTTGTCATAAAATAATAGTTTCTATTCTTGCAAGCTTATTTCAAATAAAATAATATAAATTTATTAATATTCCAAAAATTAATAAGTAAAATTTTAAAAAATAAATCTGTTTTCTAAACGTGTTCAAATAGTTATGACTATTTGAACAATTATCTATTTCAAATAGTTATGACCTTTTGTTTTGTAATAAACCAATTGTTTCTATTCATAAAAGTGTATTCAAAATAAATAATACTAGTTTATTAATATTTCAAAAATTATAAAGTAAAAGATTTAAAAAATAAATTTTTTTACCGAGCAAGTTTAAATAGTTATGCTTGTTTGAACAATTATTTATTTCAAATAATTATAATCTTTTGTTTTGTTGCAAAACAATTGTTTCTATTCATGCAAGTTTATTGGTAATAAAATAATACTAATTTATTAATATTCTAAAAATTAAAAGGTAGGAGACTTAAAGAATACATTAGTTTACCGAATAAGTTCAAATAGTCATGTCCATATGAACAATTATCTATTTCAAATCATTATGAACTTTTGTTTTATCATAAAACAATTGTTTCTATTCTTGCAAAATTATTCAGAACAAAATAATACTAATTTATTAATATTTTAAAAATTAATAAGGGAATTAAAAACTAAATCTATTTAACAAAACAATTTAAATAGTTATTACTATTTGAACAATTATATATCTCAAATCGCTATGATCTTTATTTTGTCATAAAACAATTGTTTCTTTTCAAACAAGGTTATTCTAATTAAAATAATACTAATTTAATAATATTCCAAAAATTAATAAGAGATTTAAAAAAATGTGTTTGCTGAACAAGTTTAAATAGTTAAGACTATTAGAACAATTATCTATTTCAAATTGTTATGACCTTTTGTTTAGTCATAAAACAATTATTTCAGTTCATACAAGCTTATTTGGATAAAAAAAAAATACTAATTTAATAATATTCCAAAAATTAGTGAAAGATTTAAAAAATAAATGTATTTGTCGAATCAGTTCAAATAGTTAAGACTATAGAATAATTATCTATTTCAAATCATTCCGACCTTTTATTTAGTCCTATAATAAGTGTTTTAGTTCATACAAGCTTATGCAAAAATAAAATAATTCTAATTTATTAACATTCTAAAAATTAATAAGCAAGAGATTTGAAAAGATAAATTTGTTTACTGAACAGGTTCAAAGAGTTATGACTATTTGAACAATTATTGATTTAAAATCGTTATGACCTTTTGCTTTGTCATAAATGATTGTTTTAGTTCATCAAAGCTTATCCAAAAGAAAATAATACTATTTTGTTATTGTTTCAAAAGTTAATAAGTAAGAGATTTAAAAAATAAATTAATTTACTGAATAAGTTCAAATAATTATGGCCATTTGAATAACTATCTATTTCAAATTGTTATTACCTTTTGTTTTGTCATAAAACAATTTTTTTTCAACATACAAGCTTATTTAAAATAAAATAGTACTAATTTACTAATATTTCAAAAATTAATAAGAGGTTTAAAAAAAACCTATTTACCAAACCAGTTCAAATAGTTATAACTATTTGAACAATTATCTGTTTCAAATTGTTATAACCTTTTGTTCTATAATAAAACAATTGTTTCTATTTATACAAGTTTATTTGGAATAAAATAACACTAATTTAGTAATATGAGATTTAAAAAATAAATCTATTTGGCAAACCAATTCAAACAATTAAGACTATATGAACAATTAATTATTTCAAATTTTTATGACCTTTTGTTTTGTCATAAAACAATTATTTCAGCTCATACAAGCTTATTTGGAATAGAGTAAGACTAATTTATTAACATTTCAAAAATTTATAAAAGATTTAGAAAATAATTATATTTACCAAACCAGTTCAAATATTTATAACTATTTGAACAATTATCTATTTCAAATCATTATTCCTTTTATTTTATCATAAAACAATTGTTTTTGGTAATATAAGTTTGTTCGAAATAAAATAATACTAATTTATTAATATTTAAAAAATTAATCAGTAAAAGATCTAAAAAGTAAAACTGTTTACCAATCTATTTCAAATAGTTTTGACTATTTGAATAATTATCTATTTCAAATCGTTATAACCTTTTCTTTTGTCATCAAACAATTGGTTCTATTCATACTATTTTTTTGGGAATAAAATAATACTAATTTAATAATATTTCAAAACTTAATAACCAAGAAAATTAAAAAATAAATCTAATTGTCGAACTACTTCAAATAGTCAAGATAATATGAATTTTCAAATCATTATGACCTTTTGTTTTGTCATCAAACCATTGTTTTTTATCATACAAGCTTATTTAAAATAAAATAATACTAATTTATTAATATTTCAAAAATTAATAAGCAAGAGATTTAAAAAATAAATTTATTTACCGAACTAGTTCAAATAGTTATAACTGTTTGAGCAATTGTCAATTTCAATTCGTTAAGATCTTTGTTTTGTCATAAAACAATTGTTTCTGATCATAGAAGCTTATTTGGTTAAAAATAATACTAATTTAATAATATTTCAAAAATTTATAAGTAAGAGATTTAAAAAATAAACATACTTGCCAAACTAGTTCAAATAGTTTAAACTATTAGAATAATTATATATTTTAAATCATTCTAACCTTTTATTTAGTTAGAAAATATTTATTTCATATCTAACAATCTTATTTGGAATAAAATAATCCAAATTTATTAACATTCAAAAAATTAATAAGGAAAAGATTTGAAGAATTAAATCTGTTTATCAAACAAGTTCAAATGGTGATGACTATTTAACAATTATTTATTTAAAATCATTATGACATTTTGTTTTTATATAAAATAATTGTTTCAGTTCATAAAAGCTTATCCACAATAAAATAATACTAATTTTTTAATATTTCAAAAATTAATAACCAAGAGTTAAAAAAATAAATTAGTTTATCAAACAAATTCAAATAGTTACAACTATTTAAACAATTATCTATTTAAAATCATTATGACCTTTTTGTTTTGTCATAAAACAATTGTTTCAGCTCATACAAGCTTATTCAAAATAAAATAATACTAATTTATTAATATTCCAAAAATTAATAAGTGATATAAAAAGTGAATTTGTTTACCAAATCAGTTCAAATAATCATGGCCATTTCAACAATTATCTATTTTAAATCATTATTACCTTTTTATTTGGTCATATAACAATTGTTTTTTATTATAGAACATTATTCGAAATAAAATAACAGTAAATTATTAATCTTTCAAAAATTAATAAGTAAGAGATTTAAAAAATAAATCTATTTACCGAACCAGTTTAACTAGTTATAACTATTTGAACAACTGTATATTTCTAATCATTATAACCTTTTGTTCTATCATAAAACAATTATTTCTATTCAAACAAGTTTATTTGAAATAAAATAATACTAACATAAAAATATTCCAAAAATTAATAACTGAGAGATTTAAAAAATAAATTTGTTTGCCAAACTAGTTCAAATAGTTAAGACTATATGAACCGTTATCTTATTTAAATCATTTTTGTTTTGTCATAAAACAGTTTTTTCAATAGATACTAGCTTATTTCAAATAAAATAAAATGAATTTATTCATATTAAAAAATTAATATGTAAGAGATTTAAAAAGTATTTCTGTTTACCTAACGAGTTCAAATAATTATGACTATTTAAACAATTATCTATTTCAAATCGCTAAAACCTTCTGTTTTATCGTAAAACAAATGTTTTTGATCATACAAGTTTGTTTGAAGTAAAATAATACTTATCTATTAATATTTCAAAAATTAATAAGAGATTTACAAAATAAACTTGTTTATCATACCGGTTCAAATAGTTATGACTATTTATGCAATTATTTATTTCAAATTGTTATGACTTTTTGTTCTATTATAAAATAATAGTTTCTATTCATACAAGCTTATTTAGATTAAAATAATACTAATTTATTAATATTTTGACAATTAATGAGAAAAAAATCTTAAAAATAAATATGCTTACCGAACTAGATCAAATAGTCATGACTATTTCAATAATTATCTATTTCAAATCATTATGACCTTTTGTTTTATCGTAAAAAAATCACTTCTGTTCATATAAGCTTATTCAAAGTAAAATAATACTAAGTTATTGACATTTTAAAAATTAATAATTAGAGATTTAAAAGATGAATTTGGTTAACGAACAAGTTTAAATAATTATGACTATTTGAACAATTATTTTTTTGAAATCGCTATAACCTTTGTTTTGTCGTAAAATGATTTTTTTTTATTTATACAAGCTTATTTCCAATAAAATAATATAAATTTATTAATATTAAGACAATTAATACGTAAAAGATCTAAAACTAAATTTGTTTAAAATCTTTATGATTATTTGAACAAGTATCTATTTCAAATTGTTATGACCTTTTGTTTTACCATAAAATAATTGTTTCTATTCATACAAGCTTATTCGGATTAAAACAATATTAATTTATTAATATTTCAACAAATAATAAGTAAAAGATTTAAAAAATAAATAAGTTTATCAAACAGATTCAAATAGTCATGAATATTTAAATAATTATCTATCTCAAATCATAATGACCTTTTGTTTTGTAATAAAATAATTGTCTCAGTTGTATAAGCCTATTTGAAATAAAATAATATTGATTTATTAATATTCTGAAAATTAATGAGTATGAGAATTAAAAAATTAATTTGTTTGCTGAACATGTTCAAATAGTTATGACTATCTGACCAATTATCTACTTCAAAACATTATGACTTTTCGCTTTATCATAAAACAATTGGTTCTGTTCATGCAAGCTTATTTTAAATAAAATAATATAAATTTATTAATATTTCCAAAATTAATAAGTAAAAATTTAAAAATAAATATATTTTCTAAATACATTCAAATAGTTATGACTATTTGAATAATTATCTACTTCAAATTGTTATGACCTTTTGTTTTCTCATAAACCAATTGTTTCTATTCATAAAAGCTTATTTGGAATAAAATAATACTAATTTATTAAAATCCCAAAAATTAATAAGTAAAAGATTTAAAAAATGAATCTATTTATCGAGCGAGTTCAAATAGTTATGACCCTATGAATAATTATTTATTTCAAATCATTATGATTTTTGTTTTGTCATAAAACAATTGTTTCCATTCAAATAATTTCATTCGAAATAAAATAATGCTAGTTTATTAATATTCTAAAAATTAATAAGTTAGAGACTTAAAAAATAAATCTGTTTACCAAACACTTTCAAATAGTCATGTCTATTTGAATTATTATCTATTTCAAATCATTATGATATTTTGTTTCGTTGTAAAACGATTGCTTCTATTAATACAAAATTATTTAGAATAAAATAATACTAATTTATTAATATTTCAAAAATTAATAAAAGATTTAAAAATTAAATTTATTTATCGAACCAGTTCAAATAGTTATGACTATTTGAAATATTATCTATCTTAAATCATTATGATCTTTGTTTTGTCATAAAACAATTGCTTAATAGATCTGTTTACTGAACAAGTTTAAATATTCATGACTATTTGAATAATTATCTATTTATAATAAATATGACCTTTTGCTTTATTTAAAAACAATTAGTAAGTTAAATTTGTTTGTCAAACCAATTAAAGTAATTAAAGACTATATGAACAATTATCTATTTGAAATCATTATGACCTTTGTTTTGTCATAAAATAAGTTTTTTTTTAATTCAACTAGCTTATTCAGAATAAAATAAAAGGAATTTATTAATGTTTCAAAAACTAATAAGTAAGAGATTTATAAAACAATTCTATTTACCTAACTAGTTCAAATAATTATGATTATTTGAACAATTATCTATTTCAAAACGTTATGTCCTGTTGTTTTGTCATAAAACAAATGCTTTTGTTCATATAAGTTTGTTCGAAATAAAGTAATACTAATCTATTGATATTTCAAAAATTAATAAGAGATTTAAAAAATAAATCTATTTATCAAACGAGTTCAAATAGTTATGACTATTTGAGCAATTATTTATTTCAAATTGTTATGACTTTTTGTTCTGTTATAAAACAATTGTTTCGGTTCATACAAGCTTATTTGGGTTAAAATAATACTCATTTATTAATATTTCGACAATTAATAAATAAAAAATTTAAAAAGTAAATATGGTTACCAAACTAGATCAAATAGTCATTACTATTTGAATAATTATCTATTTCAAATCATTATGACAATTTGTTTTGTCATAAAAAAATTATTTCAATTCATATAAGCTTATTCAAAATAAAATATTACTAAGTTATTAATATTATGAAAACTAATAATTAAGAGATTTAAAAAATAAATCTATTTGCCAAGCAAGTTTAAATAATTTTGACTATTTTGACAATTATCTATTTGAAATCTTTATAACCTTTTATTTTGTCATAAAATGATTTTTTTGTTCATACAAGCTTATTTCGAATAAAATAATACAAATTTATTAATATTAAGATAATTAATAAGTAAAAGATTTAAAAAATAAATTTATTTACGAACAAGTTTAATTCTTTATGACTATTTGAAAAATTATTTATTTCAAATTGTTATGACTTTTCGTTTTGTCATAAACAATTGTTTCTATCATACATGCTTATTCTAAATAAAATAATATTAATTTATTAATATTTTGACAATTAATAAGTGGAAGATTTATAAAATAAATATATTTTTCGAACAAGTTCAACTAGTCATAACTATTTGAATAATTATCTATTTCAAATCATTGTGACCTTTTGTTTTGTAATAAAACAATTGTTTTAGTTCATATAAGCTAATTTGAAATAAAATAATACTAATTTATTAATATTCCAAAAATTAATGAGAAAGAGAATTAAAAAATGAATCTGTTTACTGAATATGTTCAAATAATTATGACTATCTGAATAATTATCTATTTCAAATCATTATGACATTTTGTTTTGTCGTAAAACATTTGGTTCTATTCATGTAAGCTTATTTCGAATAAAATTATAAATTTATTCACATTTCAAAAATTAATAAGTAAAAATTTAAAAATAAATATATTTTTTTAACACTTTCAAATAGTTATGACTATTTGAACAATTATCTATTTCAAATCATTATGACCTTTTGTTTTGTCATAAATCAATTGTTCCTATTCATAAAACCTTATTCAAAATAAAATAATACTAAATTATTTAAATTAAAAAAGTTAAGTAAAAGATGTAAAAAATAAATCTATTTACCGAGCAAGTTCAAATAGTTATTACTATTTGAACAATTATTCCTTTCAAATCATTATTATCTTTTGTTTTGTCTTAAAATAATTGTTTCTATTCATACAAGTTTGTTTGAAATAGAAAAAATTAATTTATTAATAAGTTGGAGATTTAAAAATAAATTTGTTCACCGAACAAGGTCAAATAGTCATGTCCATTTAAACTATTATCTATTTCAAACAGTTATGATATTTTGTTTTGTCATCAAACAATTGTTTCTATTCATACGAAAGTTATTCAAAATAAAAAATACTATTGTTAGCCTTGAATTGATCCTAAAATTTTGAAATGAAAAAACATTAAAGCTAAATAAACTTAATCAAGATTTTGAAAAAGGATTTATTTAGTACATGTTCTTAAGTTTTATATTTTGGTACTAAATAAATAATATGATTTTCAAAGTTTAAACAAACCTTTCTTGGTGTCATATTTCTCAAACCAAATCTATCTTTAAAGATTATTTATTTGAGCTTAAATGAAAGTGCAATTGTTTTTTTTTAAAGTGAACTTATTCATTTTGGACTTAATAGAATTTTGATAATATTGGTTTTGAGAAATAGATTAACTTAACAAAGCTGTTTTACAAGAACAAAGTTTTCCAACATTGAACTTGTTTTATTTTTTTGTATTAATTCGCAAAGTCTTAATATTTGAATTTTATATGGTTGGAAAGCTCTTTGAGTCTACTTTCTAATGGATTAAACAAAATCAAAATCCAAATTTTCTAAGAAAAGATTTTGAATTTTTACTAGACACTCTGCAATTGTCAGAAAAATTATACAAGGTATAAATTTGAAAATTCACTATAATTTGTACACAGTGAATTAGGTGATGAACTTTATATGGATAGAAATCCCTTTAAGTCTAGTTTCTAAATATTTAAACGGTTTGTGATTTGGATTTGTATAACTCAAGATGCGATCAAATTAGTGAGTAGAGTGCAAAATAGGAGATAACCACCCAGCCACTGACAAGATCGATCCCCTCATGGAAGGGATCGATTGGGTTGTGATTTTTGAAGGCAAATTGGTTCAAAACATGAACCAATCAATCCCCTCATGGAAGGGATTGATCGGTTCTAGGTGGAAACACTCCAACGGCTATTTTTTGGTGCTTCCAACGGCTATTTTCTTCTCCCAAACACTTCCAATGGCTACCTCTTCAATTTCTCTATAAATTGGGCACTCCAACACACCAAGAAGATTGATGAATCAAGAGAGCAAGAGCCAATAAGCCACATTTTCATTCTCTTAAAGAATCAAGAGTTTTTAGAGCTTCAAAGTCCATATCTTTGTATTTATTGTATCCAATTTTTATTTGTTGTTCATTCATCATTTTCTTGTACTTAAACTTAGCAAACACTTAGCCTTAGAGAGGTTGTTCTATTGTTTGCAAAATTACCTTTGATATACAAGGGTGGAAGAGAACAAGAGGTGAGATATCTTCTTGAGAGCTTTGTAGTGAGATTGGGTAAAATACTACAAAGGGTAGAGGTTTCTATCTTAAGCTTTAGAAAGAAAAAGATAGGTTGTATTTTTAATTCAAGAATAGTGGATTGAAGCGTTGGTGTGGACAACCAAGAAGAGAGGACGTAGGTGCCTTGTGAAGAAGGATCGAACCTCTATAAATCATTGTGTTTGATTTCTCTATCCCTATCTCCTTACAATTTATTGTTGTTTATATTTGATTTTAGATTCATTAATTGTTATTGTTTGCATTATATTTTCATCAAAAGTGCTTATTGTTTTAATTTCCATTCAACTATATTGAAATCATTTATTTAGGAAGAATTTGGAGAAATCTAGTTCACCCCCTCTTGGATCACCATCTAACATATAAAGCTAACAATTGGTATCAGAGCTTTGGTATCTTTTTGTAGGTTTAACCACCTTGAAAAAAGATCCTATGGCTCAATTTTGGCTCCAAGATGGTAAGGAAGTCCTCAAAGCTCCTGTGGTTAATAAATTTGAATTTTATGAATGGAGAAGGAGGATAAAGATGTTCACAATGGCCCAAGATTTTAAAGCTTGGTTAATGATAGGAAGAGGGCTTCGAACTCCTTTAAATGATGCAAACTATATGAGGCAAGTGATGGATGATGCAAAGGCCAAGTGCATTCTCTATGGAGCTTTAGATGATTACAACTTCAACTTGGTCTCAAAATGCTCAACCTCAAATGAGATATGGAGAAAGTTGGATGAGCTACATGAAAGACAAATTTGCAACCAACATCCAACATGTCTCATGGCTATTGAGGAACCAAAGGTAACCTCTAACTCTTGTGATTCAAACTCTTATACTTTTGATGAGTTACAAGATGCTTACAATGATTTAGTAATTGAGTTGGAAAATATGCATTTGAAACATAAGAAAATGATTTCAAAATTGAAAGTTGAAAATGATCTTTTGATGAATGCAAAAAATGTTCTAGAAAAAGAAAATGAAAAGTTGAAAATAGATTTAAAAACCTCTCTAAGTAGAAATGAATTTTTAGAAAAAGAAAATTTTGATTTGAAAAAGAAATTTGATGATTTGATGAATGAAAAACAAAATCTTTTAAAGAATTCATTTAGTACTAAAATGATTAAATGTAATTTTCATGGTCATACTACACATACTTGTCCTATTAGAAGAAAAGTCCCATTTAGAATTAGGCAAGTATGGGTTCCAAAAGGAACAAGAGACTTGGTGACTAACTCTCAAGGACCCAAAGCAATTTGGGTACCAAAAATCAAATGAGATTGTCTTTTGTAGGTGTGATAGAGCAAGGAGCCACAATGTGAGAATGGAGATTGAATACTCTAGACACACAATGGAGAAGGGTAACCTCTAAACTTTTATTTGAAGAGAATTTGAATTTGGTTACCTATTTTTGATGAAATTTGCATGCTTGATTGATTATGCAAATTTTGGTTAACATTGATTACAAGACATATGTTGCATAATCTTGAGAAAATGTGAGCTTGCATTCAATATGCATTTATTTTGCTCTTATGTATGTTTGAGATGCTTGTTGAAATTGTTTGTGGTGTTAAATTGCTTGAGCATAATTTTGTTGATAAATTTTTTGTTGATTTGCGATTGTTAAACATGCTTATATGACCATGATGTTTAAAATTGCCTAACTTGTTTATTTATTTTTAGATTTTTTTCTTATTAATTAATGAAATATTAATAAATTAGTATTATTTTAATTCCAATAAGCTTGTATGAACAGAAATAAATATTTTATAACAAAACAAAAAATCATAACGATTTGAAATAAAATATTGCTCAAATAGTCATAACTATTTATATTAGTTTGATAAATAAATTTATTTTTTAAATCCCTTATTAATATTCAAAATATTAATAAATTAGTGTTACTTTATTTCAAACAAACTTATATGAACAAAAACATTTGTTTTATGACAAAAAAAAAGGTCATAATGATTTGAAATTGATAATTGTTCAAATAGTTATAATTATTTGAATAGGTTAAGTAAACAAAATTATTTTTTAAATCTCTTACTTATTAATTTTTGAAATATTAATAAATTCATTTTATTTTATTCCAAATAAGCTAGTATGAATTCAAAAAAAAAACTTATTTTATGACAAAACAAAAGGTCATAACGATTGAAATAGATAATTGTTCATATAGTCTTAAATATTTGAACTGGTTCGACAAACAAATTTATTTTTTAATTCTTTTAGTTATTAATTTTTGGAATATTATTAGATTAGTATTATTTTATTTTGAATAAGCTTGTACAAACAAAAATAATTGATTTATGATAGTGTAAAAGGTTATAATAATTTGAAGTTTACAATTGCTCAAATAGTCATAACTATTTGACTTAGTTTGATAAATAGATTTATTTTTTAAATCTGTTACTTATTAATTTTTGAAAGATTAATAAATTAGTATTATTTTATTTTGAATAAGCTTGAATGTTTAAATACAATTATTATGTGACCAAACAACAGGTAGTAACGATTTGAAATAGATAATTGTTGACATAATTATTTAAACTGATTCAGAAAACATATTCACTTTTTAAATCACTTACTTATTAATTTTTAGAATATTAATAAATTTTTTTTTTTGAATAAGCTTGAATGAGCTGAAATAATTGTTTTATGAACAAACAAAAGGTTATAACGATTTGAAATAGATAACTGTTCATATAATCTTAATTGTTTGATTGCTTCGACAAACAAATTAATTTTTTAAATCTCTTAGTTATTAATTTTTGGAATATTATTAAATTAGTATTATTTTATTTTGAATAAGTTTATATGAACTAAAACAATTATTTTATAACAAAACAAAAGGTTATAACAATTTGAAATACATAATTGTTCAAATAGGAACTAGTTTGATAAAAATGTTAATTTTTTAAATCTCTTACTTATTAATTTTTGGAATATTAATGAATTAATATTATTTTATTTTGAATAGGCTTGTATGATGAAAAACAATTGTTTTATAACAAAACAAAAGTTCGTAATGATTTGAAATAGGTAATTGTTTAAATAGCCATAATTATTTGAACCCATTCAATAAACTGACTTATTTTTTAAATCTCTAACTTATCAAATTTTGAAATATTAATAAAGTAATATTATTTTATTTCGGATAAGCTTTTATGATTAAATAATTATTTTATGATAAAATAAAAGGTCATATTTATTTTAAATAAATAATTGCTCAAATAGCCATAACTATTTAAACTTATTGGGTAAACAAATTTATTTTTTAAAATTTGTTGTTTATTAATTTTCTAAATGTTAATAAATTAGTATTATTTTATTTCAAATAAGCATGTATGAACTTAAAAAATTTATTTTATGACTAAACAAAAGGTCAAAGTGATTTGAAATAGATAATTGTTCTAATAGTCCTAATTATTTGAACTTGTTCGGCAAACACTTTTATTTTCTAAATCTCAAACTTATTAATTTTTAGAATATTAATAATTTAGCAATATTTTACTCCAAATAAGCTTGTATGAATACAAACAATTGTGTTATGATAAAACAAATATCATAATGATTGAGATAGATAATTATTCAAATAATCATAACTATTAGAACTGATTCGATAAATATATTTAGTTTTTAATTCTCTTATTAATTTTCAAAATATTAATAAATTGATATTATTTTATTTTGAATAATTTGTATGAATAAAAACAATTGTTTTATGATAAAACAAAATGCCATAAGGATATGAATAGGTAATAGCTCAAATGGATACAATTGTTTTAACTTGTTTAGTGAACAAATTTATTTTTTAAATTTCCAACTCATTAATTTTAGAATATTAATAAATTAGTATTATTTTATTTTGAATAAACTTATATGAATAGAAACAATTATTTTATGACAAAACAAAAGATCATAGTAATTTTAAATAAATAATTGTTCAAATAGCCATAACTATTAGAACTTGCTTGTTAAAAAGATTTATTTTTAAATCTTTTACTTATTAATTTTTGGAATTTTAATAAATTAGTATTATTTTATTCCAATTAAGCTTTTATGAATAGAAACAATTGGTTTATGACAAAACAAAAGGTCATAACAATTTAAAATAGATAATTGTTCAAATAGTCATAACTATTTGAATGTGTTTAGAAAACATATTTCTTTTTTAAATTTTTACTTATTAATTTTTAAAATATTAATAAATTTATATTATTTTATTTGAAATAAGGTTACATGAATAGAACGAATTATTTTATGACAAAACAAAATGCCATAATGTTTTGAAACAGATAATTGTTCAGATAGTCATAACTATTTGAACATATTCAGTAAACAGATTCATTTTTTAATTCTCTTACTCATTAATTTTTAGAATATTAATAAATTAGTATTATTTTCTTTAAAATAAGCTTATATGAACTGAAACAATTATTTTATTACAAAACAAAAGATCACAATAATTTGAAATAGATAATTATTCAAACAGTCAGGACTATTTGAGCTTGTTCTAAAAAAAATATTTATTTCTTAAATCTTTTACTTATTGATTGTCAAAATATTAATAAATTAATATTATTGTAGTTTGAATAAGCTTGTATGAATAGAAACAATTGTTTTATGACAAAAAAAAAGTCATAAGGATTTGAAATAAATAATTGTTCAAATAGTCATAAGATTTGAACTTGTTCAGTAAATGGATTTATTTTTTAAATCTTTTACTTATTAATTTATATTATTTATTTGGAATAAGCTTATACGAACAGAAAAATCATTTTATGACAAGACAAAAGGTTGAAGCAATTTCAAAAAGATAATTGTTGAAATAGTCATAATTATTTAAACTTGTTTGATAAACAGATTCATTTTTTAAATCTTTTAATTATTAATTTTTGTAATATTGATAACTTAGTATTATTTTATTTTGAATGAGCTTATTGAATTGTAATAACTTTTTTATGATAAAACAAAAGGTCATAATGATTTGAAATAGATAATTATTCAAATAGTCATGACTATTTAATCCAATTCAGTAAACATATTTATTTTTAAAATTTTTTAATTATTAATTATTGAAATATTAATAAATTATTATTATTTTAATCTGAATAAGCTTGTATGAATCAAAACAATTATTTTATAACAAAACAAAAAGCCTAACAATTTGAAATAAATAATTACTCAAATAGTCATAACTATTTGAACTCATTTTATAAATAGATTTATTTTTTAAATCTCTTATTTATTTTTGAAATATTAATAGATTAGTCTTACTTTATTCCAAACAAACTTATATGAACAAAAACATTTGTTTTATGACAAAACAAAATGTCATAATGATTTGAAATAGATAATTGTTCAAATAGTTATAATTATTTGAATTGGTTTGGTGAACAAAATTAATTTTTAAATCTCTTACTTATTAATTTTTGAAATATTAATAAATTAATTTTATTTTATTCCAAATAAGCTAGTATGAATTCAAAAAAACTTATTTTATGACAAAAGAAAAGGTCTTAATGATTTGAAATAGATAATTGTTCATATTAAATATTTGAATTGGTTTGGCAAACAAATTTATATTTTAATTCTCTTAGTTATTAATTTTTAGAATATTATTAGATTAGTATTATTTTATTCCAAATAAGCTTTTGTGAACAAAATTAATTGTTTTATAACGGAACAAAAGGTTATAACGATTTAAAGTTTGCAATTGTTCAAATAATTATATATTTGAACTAGTTCAGTAAATAGATATATTTTTTAAATATCTTACTTATTAATTTTTAAAAGATTAATAAATTAGTATTTTTTTATTCTGAATAGGCTTGAATGATCAAAAACAATTATGATATGACCAAACAAAAGGCCATAATTTTCAATAAACAGATAATTGTTTATATAGTCTTAATTGTTTGAACTACTTTGGCAAATAGATTTATTTTTTAAATCTCTTAGTTTTTAATTTTTGGAATATTATTAAATTATTATTATTTTATTCCAACTAAGCTTATATAAACTGAAATAGTTATTTTATAATAAACAAAAGGTTATAATTATTTGAAATAAATAATTGTTCAAATAGAAACTGGTTCAATAAATAGATTTATTTTTTAAATCTCTTATTAATTTTTGAAATATTAATAAATTAATATTATTTTATTCTGAATAGGCATGTATGATGAAAACAATTATTTTATAACAAAATAAAAGTTTGTAATGATTTAAAATAGAAAATTGTTTAAATGGCCATAATTATTTGAAAACAATTGATAAACTGACTTCTTTTTTAAATCTTTAACTTTTCAATTTTTGAAATATTAATAAAGTAATATTATTTTATTTCGGATAAGCTTTTATGAACTGAACCAATCATTTTATGATAAAACAAAATGTCATAATTTTTATAAATAGATAATTGTTCAAATAGTCATAACTATTTGAACTTATTTGGTAAACATATTTATTTTTTATTTTTTCTTATTTATTAATTTTCTGAATGTTAATAAATTAGTATTATTTTATTTCAAATAAGCATGTACGAATTGAAAAAATTATTTTATGACTAAACAAAAGGTCAGAATGATTTGAAATAGATAATTGTTCTAATAGTCTTAATTATTTGAACTGGTCAATAAACACATTTATTTTTTAAATCTCTTACTTATTAATTTTTAGAATATTATTAATTTAGCAATATTTTACTTTGAAGAAGCTTGTATGAATAGAAACAATTGTTGAAATAGTCATAAATATTTGAACTAATTTGATAAATAGATTTAGTTTTTAAATCTCTTATTAATTTTTGAAATATTAATAAATTAGTATTATTTTATTTTGAATAATTTTGTATAAATAGAAATAATTGTTTTACGGTAAAACAAAATGTCATAACTATTTGAAATAGATAATAGCTTAAATGGACTTGACTATTTAAACTTGTTCGGTGAACATATTTATTTTTTAAATCTTCAACTTATTAATTTTTAGAATATTAATAAATTAGTATTATTTTATTTCAAATAAAATTGTATGAATAGAAATAATTTTTTATGACAACAAAATATCATAAAGATTTGAAATAAGTAATTATTCAAAGAGTCATAACTATTTGAACTTGCTCAGTAAATAGATTTACTTTTTTTAAATCTTTTACTTATTAATTTTTTGAATTTTAATAAATTAGTATTATTTTATTTTGAATAAGCTTTTATGAACAAAAACAATTGGTTTATGACAAAACAAAAGGTCATAACGATTTAAAATAGATAATTATTCAAATAATCATAACTATTTGAATGTGTTCAGAAGATATATTTATTTTTTAAATTTTTACTTATTAATTTTTGAAATATTAATAAATTTATATTATTTTATTCAAAATAAGTTTGCATGAATAGAACCAATTGTTTTATGATAAAACAAAAATGTCATAATGTTTTGAAATAGATAATTATTCTGATAGTCATAACTATTTGAACATGTTCAGTAAACAGATTAATTTTTTAATTCTCTTTCTCATTAATTTTTAGAATATTAATAAATTAGTATTATTTTATGTTAAATATACTTATATGAACTGAAACAATTGTTTTATTACAAAACAAAAGGTTATAATGATTGAAAATAGATAATTATTCAAATAGTCAAAACTATTTGAACTTGCTCGATAAATATATTGATTTTTTAAATCTTTTTTATTTTTTACATCTTTTACTTATTATTTGTTGAAATATTTATAAATTAATATTATTTTAATCTGAATAAGCTTGTATGAATAGAAACAATTGTTTTATGACAAAAGAAAAAGTCACAACAATTTGAAATAAAATAATTGTTCAATTAGTCATAAAGATTTGAACTTGTTCGGTAAACAATTTTACTTTTTAAATCTTTTACCTATTAATTGTCTTAATATTAATAATTTGTATTATTTTATTCGAAATAAGCTTGTATGAACCGAAAAAATTATTTGGTGACAAAACAAAAGATTATAGCGATTTCAAATAGATAATTGTTCAAATAGTCATAATTATTTAAACTTATTCAATAAACAAATTCATTTTTTAAATATCTTAATTATTAATTTTCAGAATATTAAAAACTTAGTATTATTTTATTTTGAATAAGGTGATATGAACTAAAATAATTTTTTTATGACAAAACAAATGGTCATAAGAATTTGGAATAAATACTTATTCAAATAGTGATGACTATTTAATCTAAATTTAGTAAACATATTTATTTTTTAAATTTTTTACTTATTAATTGTCAAAATATTAATAAATTAGTATTATTTCAATTCGAATAAGCTATTATGAACAAAAATTATTGTTTTGTAATAGAACAAAAAATATAACAATTTGAAATAGATAATTGTTCAAATAGTCATAATTATTTGAACTAGTTAGGTAAACAGAATTATTTTTTAAATCTCTTGCATATTAATTTTTGAAATATTAATAAATTCATTTTATTTTATTTTGAATAAGCAGGTATGAATTGAAAAAATTATTTTATGACAGAACAAAAATGATTTGAAATATATAATTGATCGTATAGTTTTAACTATTTGAACTAGTTTGGCAAACAAATTTTTTTTTAAATCTCTTAATTATTAATTTTTGGAATATTTTTATATTAGTATTATTTTATTTCGAATAAGCTTGTATGAACAGAAATAATTATTTTATGACAAAACAAAAGGTCGTAATGATTTTAAATATACAATTGTTCAAACAGTCATAACTATTTGAATTTGTTTAGTAAACAAATTTATTTTAAACTCTTGCTCATTAATTTTTTGAATTATTAAGAAATTAGTATTTTTTTATTTTGGATAAGGTTTTATGTACTAAAACAATTAATTTATGTCAAAACAAAAGGTTATAATGATTTAAAATAAATAATTGTTCAATAATCATCACTATTTGAACTTGTTCAGTAAACATATTTATTTTTTCAAATCATTTCCTTATTAATTTTTTGAATGTTAATAAATTTAGATTATTTTATTTTGAAAAAGCTTGTAAGATATGAAACAAATATTTTATGACTAAACAAAATGTTAGAACGATTTGAAATAGATAATTATTCTAATAGTTTTAACTATTTGAATTGGCTCGGCAAACACATTTGTTTTTTAAATCTCATACTCATTAATTTTTGGAATATTATTAAATTAGTATTTTTTAACCGAATAAGCCTCTATAATAAAAAACAATTGTTTTATGACAAAACAAAGATCTTAATTATTCAAATAGTCATAAGTATTTGAACTGGTTCAGTAAACATATTTATTTTTTAAATCTCTTAGTTATAAATTCTTGAAATATTAATAAATTAGTATTATTTTATTTTGAATAAGCTTGTATGATAAAAAACAATTGTTTTATGACAGAATAAAAGGTCATAACGATTTGAAATAGATAATCGTTCAAATGGTGATAATTATTTTAACTAATTTGGTAAACAAATTTTTTTTAAAGTTTCTTACATACTATTTCAGTAAGTACTAATAAATTACTATTAGTTTATTCCATCTAAGCTTGTATTAATTGAAACAATTGTTTTATGACAAATCAAAAGGTTATAACAATTTTAAATAGATAATTTTTCAAATAGTAATAACTATTTGAACTTGTTCAGTAAATAGATTTATTTTTTTAAATCTCTTTCTTATTAATTTTTTGAATATTAATAAATTAGTATGAATTTATTTTGAATAGGCTTGTATAAACTGAAACAATTTTTTTATGATTAAATAAAAGGTCGAAACGATGTCAAATAGATAATTTTTCTAATAATCTTAACCATTTGAATTGATTCAATAAACAAATTTATTTTTTAAATCTTTTACTTATTAATTTTTTAAATATTATTAAATTCGCATTATTTTAATCAGAAAAGCCTGTACGAATAAAACAATTGTTTTATGACAAAAGAAAAAGGTCATAATGATTTGGAATTGATAATCGTTCATATAGTTTTAACTATTTGAACTAGTTTGGTAATTAGATTTATTTTTTAAATTTTCTTGGTTATTAAGTTTCGAAATAATATTAAATTAGTATTTTTTATTTTAAATAAAATAGTATAAACAAGACCAATTATTTGATGACAAAATAAAAAGTTATAATGATTTGAAATAGATAATTATTCAAATAGCAAAACTATTTGAAATGGTTTAGTAAACAGATTTACTTTTCAAATCTCTTGTTGATTAATTTTCTAAAATATTAATAAATTAGTATCATTTTGTTTCAAACAAACTTATATTAACAAAAACAATTGTTTTATGACAAAAGAAAAAGTCATAACAATTTGAAATAAATAATTGTTCATATAGTCTTAACTATTTGAACTAGTTCAACAAATGGATTTATTTTTTAAATCTCTTATTTATTAATTTTCAGAATATTACTAAATTATTATTATTTTATTTCTAATAAGCTTATATGAACAAAAACAATTGTTTTATGATAGAACAAAAGGTTATAACAATTTGAAATAGATAATTATTCAAATAGTCATAACTATTTGAACTAGTTCGGTAAATAGATTTATTTTTTAAATCTTTTATTAATTCTAGAAATATTAGTAAATTAGTATTATTTTATTTCAAATAAGCTTCTATATTGAAAAGCAATTGTTTTATGAGAAAACAAAAGGTAATAACAATTTGAAATAGATAGTTGTTTAAATGGCTATAATTATTTGAACTAATTCAGTAAACTGATTTATTTTTTAAATCTCTCACTTATTAACTTTTGAAATATTAATACAGTAGTATTATTTTATTTTGGATAAGCTTTTATGAACTAAAACAATTGTTTATGACAAAACAAAAGGTCCAAATAATTTTAAATTGATTATTGTTCAAATAGTAATAGCTATTTGAACTTGTTCAATAAACAAATTTATTTTTTCAAGTCTCTTGCTTATTAATTTTTTGAATGTTAATAAATTAGTATTATTTTATTCCAAAATAGCTTGTATGAACTAAAATAATTATTTTATGAATAAAGAAAAAGTTAGAATGATTTGAAATTAAAAACTATTCTAATATCCTTAACTATTTGAACTGGTTCAACAAATACATTTATTCTTTAAATCTCTTACTACTTTTTGAAATATTATTAAATTAGTATTAGTTTTGTCTGAATAAGCTTGTATGATTAGAAACAATTGTTTTATGAGTAAACAAAGATCATAAGGATTAAGATTGATAGTTATTCAAATAGTCATAACTTGCTTTTTAATTTTTGAAATATTAATAAAGTAGTATTATTTTATTTTCGATAAGGTTTTTATGAACTGAAACAATTATTTTATGACAAAACAAAGGGTCTAACGATTTTAAATAGATAATTATTCAAATAGTCAAATTTATTTGTACTTTTTCGATAAATAGATTTATTTTTTTAAATCTCTTACTCATTAATTTTTCAAGTGTTAATAAATTAATATTATTTTATTCTAAATAAGCTTGTATGAATTAAAATAATTGGTTTAAGACTAAACAAAAAGTCCAAACGATTTAAAATAGATAATTGTTCTAATCGTCTTAACTATTTGAATTGGTTCAAAAAACACATTTATGTTTTAAATCTCTTACTTATTAACTTTTGCAATATTATTAAATTAGTATTATTTTAATCCAAATAAGCTTGCATGAAAAGAAACAATTGTTTTATGACGAAATAAATATCATAATGATTTGAGATAGATAATTATTCACATAGTCATCACTATTTAAATAGTTTTGGTAAACAAATTTAGTTTTTAAACCTCTTATTAATTTTCAAAATATAAATAGATCAGTATTATGTTATTCTAAATAATTTTACATGAACATAAACAATTGTTTTATTAAAAAAACAAAAGGTCATAACTATTTGATCTTGTTTAGTAAACAGATTTATTTTTAAATCTCCTACCTATTAATTTTCAAAATATTAATAAATCAATATTATTTTATTTCGAATAAACTTGTATGAATAGAAATAATTATTTTACGATAAAACAAAAGATCATAACTATTTAAAATAAATAATTGTTCAAATAGGCATAATAACTATTTAAACTTTCTCAATAAATAGATTTATTTTTTTAAATCTTATTAATTTTTGGAACATTAATAAACTTATTTTATTTTGAATATGCTTGTATGAACAAAAATAATTAGTTTATGACAAAACAAAAAGTCATAACTATTTGAAATAGATAATTTTTCAGATATTCATAACTATTTGAACATGTTCAGAAAATAGATTTATTTTCTAAAATTTTACTTATTAAGGTTTTGGAATATTAATAAATTTATATTCTTTTATTCAAAATAAGCTTGTATGAAGAGAAACAATTATTTTATGACAAAACAAAATGTCATAACGATTTGAAATAGATTCATTTTTAAATCTCTTGCTTATTAATTTTCAAAACATTAATAAACTAGTATTATTTTATTTTGAATAAGTCTATATGAACTGATACAATTGTTTTATGATGAAACAAAAGGTCATAATGATTTAAAAGAGATAATTATTCAAATAGTTATGACTATTTCAACTTGTTTTGTAAACATATTTATTTTTAAAATCTTTTACTTATTAATTGTCAAAATATCGATAAATTAATATTATTTTAATCCAAATAAGCTTCTATGAACAAAAACAATTATTTTATGACAAAACAAAAAGTCATAATGATTTGAAATAAATAATTGTTCAAATAGTCATAACTATTTGAATTAATTCAGTAAATAGAGTTATTTTTTTAAATCTTTTACTTATTAATTATCTAAGTATTAATAAATTTGTAGTATTTTAATTGAAATAAGCTTGTATGAATAGAACAAATTATTTTAAGACAAAATAAAAAGTTATAGTGATTTGAAATAAGTAATCGTTCAAATAGTCATAACTATTTGAACTTGTTCGATAAATAGATTCAATTTTTAAATCTCTTACTTATTAATTTTTAGAATATTAATAAATTTGCATTACTTTATTCTGAACAAACTTATATGAAGAAAAACATTTGTTTTTCGACAAAACAAAAGGTTATAATGATTTGAAATAGATAATTATCCATAGAGCCTTAAGTATTTGAGCTGGTTTAGCAAACAAATTTATTTTTTAAATCTCTTAGTTATTAATTTTAATAATATTATTAGATTAGTATTATTTTATTTTGAATAACCTTGTATGAACATAAATAATTGTTTTATGATAAAACAAAAGGTTATAATGACTTGAAATATATAATTGTTCAAATAGTCATAACTATTTGAACTAGTTTGATAAATAGATTTATTTTTTAAATCTCCTACTCATTAATTTCTAAAATTTTAATAAATTAGTATTATTTTATTTTGAATAGGCTTATATGATGAAAAACAATTGTTTTATGACAAAAAAAAAGGTTATAAGGATTTGAAATCAATAATTGATAATGATTTTATGTCAAAACAAAAACTCATAACGATTTGAAATAGATAATTGTTCATATAGTCTTAACTATTTGAACTAGTTCGATAAAAAATTTATTTTTTAAACCTCTTAGTTATTAATTTTTGGAATATTTTTAGATTAGTATTATTTTATTTTGAATAAGCTAATATGAATGGAAATAATTGTTTTATGACAGAACAAAAGGTTATAATGATTTCAAGTATACAATTGTTTAAATAGTCATAACTATTTAAACTGATTTGGTAAACATATTTATTTTTTAAATCTCTTACTTATTAATTTTTGAAAGATTAATAAATTAGTATTATTTTATTTTGAATACGCTTTTTTGATAAAAAAAATTGTTATATGACCAAACAAAAGATAATAACAATTTGAAATAGATAATTTTTGAAATGGCCATAATTTTTTGAGCTGATTCGATAAACAGATTCAATTTTTAAATCATTTACTTATTAATTTTCAAAATATTAATAAATTAGTATTATTTTATTTTGAATAAGCTTGTATAAATCAAAATAATTGTTTTATGATAAAACAAAAGGTCATAATGATTTTAAATAGACAATTGTTCAAATAGTCGAACTATTCATTATTAATATTTGAAATATTAAGAAATTAGTATTATTTTATTTTGGATAAGCTTTTATGAATTGAAACAATTGTTTTATATCAAAATAAAAAGTCATAACGATTTTAAATAAATAATTGTTCAAATAGTCATAACTATTTGACTTGCTTAATAAACAAATTTATTTTTTCAAATCTTTTGCTTAGTAATTTTTTGAAGTTAATAAATTTGGATTTTTTTTTATTCTGAATAAGCTTGTAAAATATGAAACAATTATTTTATAATGAAACAAAAGGTCAGAACGATTTGAAAGATAAAATTATTCTAAAGTTTTAATTATTTGAACTGGTTCGATAAACACATTTATGTTTTAAATATTTTACTTATTAATTTTTGGAATATTATTAAATTAGCATTATTTGTAACCAAATAAGCTTCTATAACTAGAAACAATTGTTTTAGGATAAAACAAAGATCTTAACGATTTGAGATTGATAATTATTCAAAGCGTCATAACTATTTGAACTGATTTGGTAAACATATTTATTTTTTAAATTTCTTACATATTAATTTTTGAAATATTAATAAATTAGTATTAGTTTATTTCAAATCAACTTATATGATAAAAATAATTGTTTTATGACAAAATAAAAGGTCATAATGATTTGAAATCAATAAACGTTCAAATGGCCATAATTATTTTAATTGATTTGTTAAACAAATTTACTTTTTAAATTTCTTACTTATTAATCTAGGAAATATTAATTAATTAGTATTATTTTATTCTATTTAAGCTTGTATTAACTGAAACAATTGAATCAAAAGGTTATAACGATTCTAAATAGACAATTATTCAAATAGTAATAACTATTTGAACTTGTTCAGTAAACAAATTTATTTTTTTAAATCTCCTTCTTACTAATTTTCTAAATGTTAATAAATTAGTATTAATTTATTCTGAATAAACACTTGTGAACTCAAACAATTGTTTTATGACTAAACAAAATGTCAGAGTGATTTAAAATAAATAATTGTTCTAATAGTTTAACCATTTGAACTGATTTGGTAAACAAATTTATTTTTTAAATCTCTTACTTATTAATTTTTGAAATATTATTAAATTATTATTATTTTAATTCAAATATGCTTGTACGAACAAAATAATTATTTTACGATAAAACAAAGGGTCATAACGATTTGAAATAGATAATTGTTCAAATAGTCTTAAGTATTTGAATCGGTTCAGCAATTAAATTTATTTTTTAATTTTCTTGGTCATTAAATTTTGGATTATTATTAAATTAGTATTATTTTATTATGAATAAAATAGTGTGAATAGAACCAATTGTTTCATGACAACATAAAAGGTTATAACGATTTGAAATCGATAATTATTCAAATAGTCAAAACTATTTGAAATGGTTTGGTAAACAAATTTAATTTTTAAATCTCTTACTGATTAATTTTTTAAATATTCATAAATTAGTATTATTTTATTTCAAACAAACTTATACTAACAAAAACAATTGTTTTATGACAAAACAAAAAGTAATAATAATTTGAAATGGTTTGGTAAATAGATTTATTTTCTAAATCTCTTAACTTATAAATTTTTGAAATATTAATAAATTAGTTTTATTCTATTCTGAGTAAGCTTGTATGAGCTGAAATAATTATTTTATAACAAAATAAAAGGTCATAACAATTGCAAATAAATAATTGTTCATATATCTTAACTGTTTGAACTAGTTCAGCAAATGGATTTATTTTTTAAATCTCTTAGTTATTAATTTTTAGAATATTACCAAATTAGTCTTATTTTATTTCGAATAAGCTTATATGAACGAAAACAATTGTTTTATATATGACAAAAGGTTATAACAATTTGAAATAAATAATTGTTCAAATAATCACAATAATTTTAACTGGTTTGGTAAATAGATTTACTTTTTAAATCTCTTATTAATTTATGAAAGATTAATAAATTAGTATTATTTTATTTCAAATAAGCTTGTATATTGAAAAACAATTGTTTTATGATAAAACAAAAAGAAATAACGATTTGAAATAGGTAGTTGTTCAAATGGCCATAATCATTTGAACTAATTTGGTAAACTAATTTATTTTTTAAATCTCTTACTTAATAACTTTTGAAATATTAATAAAGTAGCATTATTTTATTTTGGATAAGCTTTTATGAACTAAAACAATTGTTTGATGACAAAACAAAAGGTCATAATGATTTTAAATAGATAATTGTTCAAATAGTCATAATTTTTGAACTTGTTTGGTAAACAGATTTAATTTTTCAAATCTCTTGCTATTAATTTTTTGAATGTTAATAAATTAGTATTATTTTATTCCAAATAGGATTGTATGAACTGAAACAATTATTATATGACTAGACAAAAGGTTAGAATGATTTGAAATAGATAAATATTATAATAGTCTTAACTATTTGAAACTGGTTCGGCAAACGCATATATTTTTTAATTCTTTTATTAATTTTAAGAATATTATTAAATTATTATTAGTTTTATCCGAATAAGCTTGTAATTGTTTTATGAGAAAACAAAAATCATAACTATTTGAGATTGCTATTTTTTTCAAATAGTTATAACTATTTGATTGGGTTCAAAAGCAACTTTAATTTTCAAATCTGTTACTTATTAATTTTTGAAATATTAGTAACGTAGCATTATTTTATTTCGGATAAGTTTTTATGAATCTAAACAATTGTTTTATGACAAAATAAAAGGTCATAAATACAAAATATATTTGAACTTGTTCACTAAACATATTTATTTTTTTAAATCTCTTACTCATTACTTTCTCAAATGTTAATAAATTAGATTATATTTTTTTAAATATTATTTTATTCTACATAATTTTGCATGAACAGATTGTTTTATGACAAAACAAAAGGCCATAACGATTTCAAATAGATAATTGTTCAAATAGACATGACTATTTGAATTTGTTAGTTAGCAGATTTATTTTTTAAATATTCTATCTATTAATTTTTAGAATATTAATAAATTAGTATTATTTTATTTTGAATAAACTTGTATGAATAAAAACAATAGTTTTATGACAAAACAAAAGATCATAACTATTTGAAATAGATAATTGTTCAAGCAGTCATAACTATTTCAACTTGCTTGCTAAATAGATTTGTTTTTTTAACTCTTTTACTTATCAATTTTTGAAATATTAATAAAGTAGTACTATTTTATTTCGAATATGCTTGTATGAATAGAATCAATTGTTTTATGAGAAAACAAAAAGTCATAACTATTTGAAATAGATAATTGCTCAATAGTCATAACTATTTGAACGTGTTCAAAAAATGGATTTATTTTTTAAATTTTTACTTATTGATTTTTGGAATATTAACAAATTTATATTATTTTATTCGAAATAAGCTTGTATGAATAGAAACAATTGTTTTATGACAAAATCAAAGGTCATAACAATTTGAAATAGATAATTATTCAAATAGTCATAACTATTTGAACTTGTTTAGAAAATAGTTTCATTTTTTAAATCTCTTACTCATTATTTTTTAGAATTTTAATAAATTAATATTATTTTATTTTGAATAAGCCTATATGAATTGATACAACTGTTTTATGATGAACAAAAGGTCATAACTATTTTAAATAGATAATTACTCAAATAGTTATTTTTATTTGAACTTGTTCAGTAAACATATTTATTTTAAAAATCTTTTACTTATTAATTGTCAAAATATTAAAAAGTTAATAATATTTTAATCTGAATAAGCTTGTATGAAGAAAAACAATTGGTTTATGACAAAACAAAATCTCATAACAGTTTGAAATAAATAATTGTTCAAATAGTTATAACTATTTGAATTTATTCGGTAAATAGATTTATTTTTCAAATCTTTAACTTATTAATTGTCTAAATATTAATAAATTTGTATAATTTTATTTGAAATATGCTTGTATGACTAGAAAAAAAATTTTTTTATGACAAAACAAAAGTTTATATGATTTAAAATAGATAATTGTTCAAATAGTCATAACTATTTGCACTTATTCGGTAAATAGATTTATTTTTTAAATTTGTTATTTATTAATTTTATGAATACTAATAAATTAGATTTATGTTATTTTGAATAAGCTTTTACGAATAGAAACAGTTGCTTTGTGATAAAACAAAAGCTCATAATGATTTGAAATAAAAAATTATTCAAATAGTCATAACTATTTACACTGGTCAAGCTAATAGATTCATTTTTTAAATTCGTTACTTATTAATTTTTAAAATATTAATAAATTAACATTACTTTATTCTTAATAAGATTGTATGAATAGAAACAATTGTTTTATGCCAAAACAAATGGTCATAATGATTTGAAATAAAGAATTGTTCAAATAGTTATAATTGATTAAACTGGTTTCGTAAACAGATTTATTCTTGAAATCTCTTACTTCTTAATTTTCAAAATATGAGTAAATTAATATTATTTTATTCCAAACAAACTTATATTAACAACAACATTTGTTTTCGGATGAAACAAAAGGTCATAATGATTTGAACTAGTGTAACGAACAGAATTATTTTTTAAATCTCTTACTTATTAATTTTTGAAATATTAATAAATTTGTTTTATTTTATTCCAAACAAGTTACTAGGAATTGGAAAATTTATTTTACGACAAAACAAAAGGTCTTAACGATTTGAAATAAAGAATTATTCATATTGCCTTAACTATTCAGCAAATAAATTTATTTTTTAAATCTCTTAGTTATTAATTTTTAGAATATTATTACAATAGTATTATTTTATTTTGAATAAACTTGTATGAACAGAAATAATTATTTTATTACATAACAAAAGGTTATAACAATTTGAAATATATAATTATTCAAATAGTAATAACTATTTGAACTGATTTGATAAACAAATTTATTTTTTAAATCTTTTACTTATTAATTTTTGAAATATTAGAAAATTAGTTTTATTTTATTTCGAATAGGCTTGTATGATCAAACACAATTGTTTTATGACAAAACAAAAGTTCATAATGGTTTGAAATAGATAATTGTTCAAATGGTCATAATTATTTGAACTGATTTGATAAACTAATTTATTTTTTAAATCTCTAACTTATCAATTTTTGAAATATTAATAAGTAATATTATTTTATTTTGAATAAGCTTTTTTGCACTGAAACAATTATTTTATGATAAAATAAAAGGTCATAATGATTTTAAATATATAATTATTCAAATAATCATAATTATTTGAACTTGTTCAGTAAATTGATTTCTTTTTTTAATTTATTGCTTATTAATTTTTTGACTGTTAATAAATTAGTATTATTTTATTTCAAATAGGCATGTATGAGCTAAAACAATTATTTTATGACTAAACAAAAAGTCAAAACAATTTGAAATAGATAATTGTTCTAATAGTCTCAACTATTTCAACTGGTTCCTACAAACACATTTATTTTGTAGATTCTTATTAATTTTTGAAATAGTAATAAATTGGTATTATTTTATTCTAAATAATTTTGTATGAATACCAGTTATTCTAAATAATTAGTATTATTTTATAACAAAACAAAATGTCATAACGATTTGAAATAGATAATAGTTCAAATGGACATGACTATTTGGACTTGTTCAGTAAACAAATTTATTTTTTAAATCTCCAACTTATTAATTTTTATAATATTAATAAATTAGTATTATTTTATTCCAAATAAACTTTTATAAATAGAAACAATTGTTTTATGACAAAAGAAAATATCATAATGATTTGAAATAAATATTTGTTCAAATAGTTATAACTATTTGAACTCGCTCAGTAATTAGATTTATTTTTTAAATCATTTACTTATTAATTTTTGGAATTTTAATAAATTATTATTTCATTTCAAATAAGCTTGTATGAATAGAAACAATTGATTTATAACAAAAAAAATGATCATAACAATTTAAACTAAATAATTATTTAAATAGTCATAACTATTTAAACGTGTTTAGAAAAATAAATTTATTGTTTAAATTATTATTTATAAATTTTTGGAATACAAGTAAATTTACATTATTTTATTCAAAATAAGCTTTCATGAATATATCCAATTGCTTTCTGACAAAACAAAAAGTTATAATTTGTTGAAATAAATAATTATTCAGATAGTCTTTAACTATTTAAACTTTTTAAGTAAATAGATTCATTTATTTAATTCTCTTACTCATTAATTTTTGGAATATTAATAAATTAGAATTATTTTATTTCAAATAAACTTATATTAACTAAAACAACTATTTTATTACAAAATCAAAAGGTCACAATGATTTGAAATAGATAATTATTCAAATAGTCATGACTATTTGAACTTGTTCCGTAAACATATTTACTTTTTAAATCTTTTACTTATTAATTATCAAAATATTAATAAATTAATATTATTTTAATCCAAATATGCTTGTTGAATAGAAACAATTATTTTATGACAAAACAAAAGGTCATAACAATTTGTTGTTTAAATAATCATAACAATTTGAATTTGTTTGGTAAACATATTTATTTTTAAAATTTTTATACTTATTAATTGTCTTAACATTAATAAATTTGTATTATTTTATTTGAAATAAACTTGCCTGAGCAAAAGAAATATTTTTATGACAAAATAAAGGGTTATAGCGATTTCAAATAGATAATTGTTTAAATAGTCATAATTATTTAAAACTTGTTTGGTAAACAGATTCATTTTTTAAATCTTTTAATTATTAATTTTTGGAATATTAATAACTTAGTATTATTTTATTTCAAATAAGCTTATACAAACTAAAATAAATTTTTTATGACAAAACAAAAGTCATAATAATTTGAAATAGATAATCATTCATATAATCTTAACTATTTGAACTGGTTTAGTAATTAGATATATATTTTTATTTTTTTCATTATTAAGTTTTAGAATATTATTAAATTAGTATTATTTTATTTCAAATAAAATAGTATGAATAGAACCAACAGTTTGATGACAAAATAAAAGGCTATAACGATTTGAAATAAATAATTATTCAAATAGTGAAAACTATTCAAAATTGTTTGGTAAATAGATTTACTTTTTAAATCTCTTACAGATTAGTTTCTAAATATTAATAAATTAGTATTATTTTATTTTGAACAAACTTATACGAACAAAAACAATTATTTTATTACAAAACAAAAAGAAATAACAATTTAAAATATATATTTTTCAAATGGTTATAATTATTTGAATTGATTCAGTAAATAAAATTATTTTTTAAATCTCTTACTTATAAAATTTTGAAATATTAACAAATTAGTTTTATTTTATTTTGAATAAACTTGTATGAGCTGAAATAATTATTTTATAACAAAACAAAAGGTCATAACAATTTGAAATAGATAATTGTTCATATTGTCTTAACTATTTGAATTGGTTCAAGAAATGGATTTATTTTTTAAATCTCTTATGAACTTTTAGAATATTATTAATTAGTATTAGTTTATTTTGAATAAACTTGTATGGGCAATAGAAATAATTTATTTATGATAGAACAAAATGTTATAACAATTTGAAATAGATAATTGTTCAAATAGTCATAACTATTTAAACCAGTTTGGTAAACAGAATTATTTTTTAAATCTCTTACTAATTCTTGAAATATTAATAAATTAGCATTATTTTATTTCAAATAAGCTTCTATGTTGAGAAACAATTGTTTTATGACAAAACGAAAGGTAATAAGGATTTGAAATATATAATTATTCAAATGGCCATAATTATTTGAACTAATTGGGTAAACTGATTTATTTTTTAATTCTCTTGCTTATTAATTTTTTAAATATTAATAAAGTAGTATTATTTTATTTTGGATAAGCTTTTATGAACTGAAATAATTGTTTTATGACAAAACAAAAGTTCACAGCGATTTTAAATAGATAATTGTTCAAATAATCATAACTATTTGAACTTGTCTTGTAAATAGATTTATTTTTTCAAATCTCTTGCTTATTAATTTTTTAAATGTTAATAAATTATTATTATTTTATTTCGAATAATCTTGTATGAATGAAACAATTATTTTATGACAAAATAAAATCTTAGAACAATTTGAAATAAATAATTATTCTAATAGTCTTAACCATTTGAACTAATTTGGCAAACACATTTATTTTTTAAATCTCTTACTAATTTTTGAAATATTATTAAATTAATATTATTTTTATTCGAATAAGCTTATATGATCATAAAAAATTTTTTATGACAAAACAAAAATCATAGTGATTTGAGATTGATATTTGTTCAAATGGTTATAATTATTTAAATTGTTCAAAAAACAATTTTAATTTTTAAATCTCTTGCTTAATAATTTTTGAAATATTAATAAAGTAGTATTATTTTTTAAACAAATAAGTTTTTATAAACTGAAACAATTATTTTATGACAAAACAAAAGGTCATAATAATTTTAAATAGATAATTGTTCAAATAGTCATATCTATTTAAGCTTGTTTGGTAAACTTATTTATTTTTTTAAATCTCTTGCTTATTATTTTCTTGAAAGTTAATAAATTAGTATTATTTTATTTCGAATAAGCTTGTATGAACTGAAATAATTGTTTTATAACTAAACAAAAGGTTAGAACGATTTGAAATAGATAATTATTGTAATAGTCTTAACTATTTGAACTAGCTCAGCAAAATACATTTATTTTTTATTATTAAATTAGTATTATCTTAATCTAAATAAGCTAATATAAAAAGAAACAATTGTTCTATGACAAACTAAAGATCATAACGATTTGAGATAGATAATTGTTTAAATAGTCATAACTATTTGAATTGATTTGGTAAATAGATTTAGTTTTTAAATCTCTTATTAATTTTCAAAATATTAATAAATTAGTATTATTTTATTCTAAATAATTCTGTATGAACAAAAACAATTGTTTTACAACAACACAAAATGTCATAATTATTTGAAATAGATAATTATTCAAATGGACATGACTATTTGAACTTGTTTGGTAAACAAATTTATTTTTTAAATCTCCTACCTACTAATTTTCAAAATATTAATAAATTAGTATTATTTTATTCTGAATAAACTTGTATGAATAGAAACAATTGTTTGATCACAAAACAAAAGATCATAACTATAGCTTTTTAGGTGAAAAATCCAAGAGGTGGGTGAATTGGAGTTCTCTAAATTTTTCTCAAACAATGATTTCAAGATAATTGAATGGGGAATTAAATCAATAAGCACTTTTGATGAAAATATGATGTAATCAATAACAATTAATGAACTCAGAATCAAATATAAGCAACAATAAATGTAAGGAGATAGGGATAGAAAAATCAAACACAATGATTTATAGAGGTTCAATCCTTCTCCACAAGGCATCTACGTGCTCTCTTTTTGGTTGTCCACACCAAGGCTTCGATCCACTAATTGAAGAAAAACTCTTAAAAGATATAAATCTATCTTGTATTAAATTTTTATCTTTTTCTTAATGCTTGGATAGCAACCTTTACCCTTACAATATCAAGATGATACCTCACTTCTTGCTTACAAGATAACCTAAATGATTTTTGCAAACTAAAATACCTCTTAAGGTTAAGTGTTTGCCTAATGAAGTACAAAAAAATTTGATGAATGAATAACAACAATGATTTAGATACAACAAATACAAAGATATATAGACTTTGAAGCTCTAAAACTCTTGATTTCTTTGAAAAAATGAAAATATGACTTGTTTAATCTTGTTCTTTTAATTCATCAACCTCCTTGGTGTGTTGGAATGCCCAATATATAGAGGAAATGAGGAACTAGCCATTTAGGGATGGTTTGGAGTTGAAAATACCTGTTAAAGCTTGAAAAACTAGTCGTTTGAGCATTTTCTGGGTATAGGGGATTGATCCCCTCTTATGGGGGGATCGATTGGGTTAATTAAAATTCAAACAAATTTTTACGTGAAAAGGCACAACCAATCGATCAATGAGTTGTACCAATCGATCCCTTTTTTAGGTGATCAATCCCTTCCTAAAGTCTAGAGCAAAGTTTTCATTTTGTGTAAAAAACCAATCGATCCTTCATGAGGGGATCAATTAGTTTAGCTAGGGGATCAATATGGTCAAGCTGGCTAGTTGTCTCTTATTTTACACTCTACTCACTAATTTGATCATATCTTGAGTTATACAATTCCAAATAAAAAACTATTTAAAGATTTAGAAACTACACTTAAAGGGCTTTCTATCTATATAAAATTCATCAACTAATTCATTGTATACAAATTATAGTAAATTTTCAAATCTACCTTTTGTGCAATTTTTAAACAACTATAAAGTGTCTAGTAAAAATTCAAAATCTTTTCTTAGAAAATTTGGATTTTCATTTGGTTTAATCCATTGGAAAGTAGACTCAAAGAACCATATAAAATTCAAATATTAAAACTTTGTAAATTAATATAGAAAAATAAAACAATTTCAATGTTGGAAAACTTTGTTCTTGTAAAACAACTTTCTTAAGTTAATCTATTTCTCAAAACCAATATTATCAAAATTGTATTGAGTCCAAATGAATAAGTTCACTTAAAAAACAACAATTGGACTTCCATTTAAACTTAAATAAATAATGTTTAAAGATACTTTTGATTTGAGAAATAAGAAAAAATAAAGAAAGATTTGTTGAAACTTTGAAAATCATATTATTTATTTAGTACCAAAATAATAAAACTTAAGAACTTGTACTAAATAAATTTTTTTCAGAATCTTGATCAAGCTTATTTAACTTAATGTTTTGTCATTTCAAAAATAAAGATCAATTCAAGGCTAACAATAACTATTTGAAATAAATAATTATTCAAATAGTTATAATTATTAGAGCTTACTTGGTAAATAGATTTATTTTTTAAATCTTTTACTTATTAATTTTTGGAATATTAATAAATTAGTATTTTTTATTTCAAATAAGCTTGTATAAACATAAACAATTGGTTTATAACAAAACAAAAGGTCATAACTATTTGAACGTGTTCAAAAAATAAATTTAGTTTTTTAATTTCTACTTATTAATTATTGGAATATTAATAAATTTATATTATTTTATTCGAAATAAGCTTGTATGAATAGAAACAATTGTTTTATGGCAAAATAAAAGGTCAAAACGATTTGAAATAGATAATTGTTCAAATAGTCATAACTATTTGAACTTGTTTAGTAAACATATTCATTTTTTAAATCTCTTACTCATTAATTTTTGAAATATTAATAAATTAGTATTATTTTATTTTGAATAAGCCTATATGAATTAATACAATTGTTTTATTACAAAACAAATGGTCATAATGATTTGAAATAAATAACTATTCAAATAGTTATAACTATTTAGACTTGTTCAATAAACATATTTATTTTTAAAATCTTTTACTTATTATTTGTCAAAATATTAATAAATTAATATTATTTTAATTTGAATATGCTTGTATGAACAAAAATAATTGTTTTATGACAAAACCAAAAGTCATAACAATTTAAAATAAATAATTGTTCAAATAGTCATAACTATTTGAACTTATTCGGTAAACAAATTTATTTTTTTAATTTTTTACTTTTTAATTGTCTGAATATTAATAAACTAGTGTTATTTTATTTCAAATAAGCTTACATGAATTCAAACAATTATTAATAAACTAGTGTTATTTTATTTCTAATAAGCTTACATGAATTGAAACAACTGTTTTATTACAAAACAAAAGGTCACAACGATTTGAAGTTGATAATTATTCAAATAGTCATTACTATTTGAACATGTTTGGTAAACATATTTTTTATAAATCTTTTACTTATTAATTGTCAAAATATTAATAAATTAATATTCTTTTAATCCGAATAAGCTTGTATAGATAGAAACAATTATTTTATGACAACACAAAAAGTCATAAGAATTTGAAATAAATAATTGTTCAAATAGTCATAAAGTTTTGAATTTGTTCAGTAAACAGATTTATTTTTGAAATCTTTTACTTATTAACTATCTTAATATTAATAAATATATATTATTTTATTCGAAATAAGCTTGTATGAATAGAAAAAATCATTTTATGACAACCTAAAAGGTTATAGTGATTTCGAATCAATTCAAATGGTCATAATTATTTAAATTTGTTCAGTAAATAAATTCATTTTTAAATCTCTTCATTATTAATTTTCGAAATATGAATAACATAGTATTATATAATTATTTAAACTTGTTTGGTAAATTGATTCATTTTTAAAATCACTTAATTATTAATTTTCAAAATATTAATAACATAGTATTATTTTATTTCAAATAACCTTATAGGAATCGAAATACTTTTTTTATGACAAGACAAAATGTCATAATGATTTGAAATATATAATTATTCAAATCGTCATGACTATTTGATCTAGTTCGATAAACATATATATTTTTTAAAATTCTTACTTATTAATTGACAAAACATTAATAAATTAGTATTATTTTAATCTAAACACACTTGTATGAATAGAAACTATTGTTTTATAACAAAACAAAAAGACATAATAATTTGAAATAAATAATTGCTTAAATATTCATAACTATTTGAACTGGTTTGATAAAAAAATTTATTTTTTAAATCTTTTATTAATTTTTGAAATATTAATAAATTAGTATTATTTTATTTTGAACAAACTTATATGAATAAAAGCATTTGTTTTGTGTCAACAAAAGGTCATAACGATTTGAAATAGATAATTGTTCAAATAGTCATAATTATTTGAAATATTTCGACAAACAGAATTATTTTTTAAATCTCTTATTGATTAATTTATTGAAATATTAATAAATTTGTTTTATTTTATTTTGAATAAGTTAGTAAGAACTGAAAAAATTGTTTTACACAAAACAAAATGTCATAACAATTTCAAATAAAGAATTGTTCATATAGCCTTAACTATTTGAACTGGTTCTACAAATAAATTTATTTTTTAAATCTCTTAGTTATTAATTTTTAGAATATTATTATATTAGTATTATTTTATTTCGATAAAGCTTTCATGAATAGAAATAATTGTTTTATGTCAGAACAAAAGCTTATTACAATTTGAAATGTATAATTGTTCAAATAGTTATAACTATTTGAACTGGTTCGATAAATAGATTTATTTTTTAAATCTCCTATATATTAATTTTTGAAATATTAATAAATTAGTATTATTTTATTCCAAATAGGCTTCTATGATGAAAAAAATTTGTTTTATGACAAAACAAAAGTTAATAATAATTTGACATTGATAATTGTTCAAATGGCCATAATTATTTGAACTGATTTGAATATTAATAAATTTGTGTTATTTTATTTGATATAAGCTTGCATGAACAAAAAATTTTGTTTTATGACAAAAAAAGGTTATAATGATTTGAAAAAGATAATTATTCAAATAGTCATAAGTGTTTGAACTTATTTAGTAAAAAAATTCATTTTTTAAATCTCTTACTTATTAATTTTTAGAATATTAATAAGTTAGAATTATGTTATTTTGAATAAGAAACAATTGATTTGTGATAAAACAAAAGGTTATAATGATTTGAAATAGATAATTGTTCAAACAGTTAGAACCAACGATTCATTTTACAAATCCGTTACTTATTAATTTTCATAATATTAATAAATTGGCATTACTTTATTCCAAATAAGGCTGTACGAATATAAACAATCGCTTTATGAGAAAATAAATGGTCATAACAATTGAAAACAAATAATTGTTCAAATAGTATAACTAATTGAACTAGTTTAGTGAACAGATTTATTTTTTAATTCTCTTACTCATTAATTTTTTAAATATTAATAACTTAATATAATTTTATTATGAACAAACTTATATTAACAAAAACATTTTTTTTTATGACAGAACAAAAGGTTATAACAATTCGAAATATATAATTGTTCAAATAGTCATAATTATTTGAACTAATTTATGACAATTATTTTATTATAAAAAAGTTAATAACAATTTAAAATAGATAATTGTTTAAATGGCCATAATTCTTTAAACTAATTCGATAAACTGATTTGTGTTTTAAATCTCTAACTTATCAATTTTTATAATATTAATAAAGTAATATTATGTTATTTCGGATAAGCTTTTATAAACTGAAACAACTATTTTATGATAAAATAAAAGGTCATAATGATTTTAATTTCTTACTTATCAATTTTCTAAATGTTAATAAATTAGTATTATTTTATTTCTAATAAGCATGTATGAGCTAAAGCAATTATTTTATGACTAAAAAAAAGGTCAAAATGATTTGAAATAGATGATTATTCTAACAATCTTAACTATTTAAACTGGTTTAGTAAACATGTTTATTTTTTAAATCCTTATTAATGTTTAGAATATTATTAATTTCATAATATTTTACTCCAAATAAGCTTGTATGAATAGAAATAAATGTCTTAGGACAAAATAAAGATCATAACGATTTCAGATAGATAATTGTTCAAATAGTCATAACTATTTGAACTGGTTCGGTAAAAAGATTTAGTTTTAAATCTCTTATTAATTTTTAAAATAGTAATAAATTAGTATTACTTTATTCTGAATAGTTTTGTATGAATAGAAAATTTGTTTTATGAGAAAAAAATGTCATATCGATTTGAAATAAATAATAGTTCAAATAGACATAACTATTTGAACTTGTTTGGTAAATAAATTAATTTTTTAAATCTTCAACTTATTAATTTTTAGAATATTAATAAATTAGTATTATTTCATTACGAATAAACTTGTATGAATAGAAACAATTATTTTATAACAAAACAAAGGATCATAATGAATTGAAATAAATAATTATTCAAAGAGTAATAACTATTTAAACTCACTCGATAAACAATTTTATTTTTAAAATCTTTTACTTCTTAATTTTAGAATATTAATAAATTAGTATTATTTTATAGTGAATAAGGTTTTTTGAATAGAATCAATTGGTTTACGACAAAACAAATGGCCATAATGATTTTAAATAGATAATTGTTCAAATAGTCATAACTATTTGAACGTGTTCAAAAAATTGATTTATTTTTTAAATTTTTACTTATTAATTTTTGGAACATTAATAAATTTATATTATTTTATTTGAAATAAGCTTGCATGAACAGAACCAATTGTTTTATGACAAAATAAAATACATAATATTTTGAAATAAATAATTATTCAGATAGTCATAACTATTTGAACTTGTTCAGCCAATAGATTTATTTTTTTTATTTCTCTTACCCTTTAATTTTTGAAATATTAATAAATTATATTATTTTATTTCAAATAAGCTTACATGAATTAAAACAATTGTTTTATTACAAAACAAAAGGTCACAAGGATTTGAAGTAGATAATTATTCAAATAGTTATTTTCATAACATATAGATTTGAAAAATCTATAGCTAGACTTAATAAATGGATGGAGTCACCACCAATCTTTTTTCTAGGTGTGATTGGCCACCTAAGGAATCTATCATCTTAAGAAGCTCCTAAGCTTGACTAAGGGTCCCTAAAAGAATAGGTTCGGGTTTACAAACCAGAATAGGATTTGAGAGTTCAATTACATGTGGGAAAGGTTATAGCACCCCTACATGCCCATCCAAAGGATGGTACCATTTTATTTTTAATTTATCCTAAGGTTTTAAATCTAATGGCTTCAAACTTTTATGTTCAATATTGGAAATAATTTATAAGATTCTTCCATCAATCTGGTAGAATTCTTAAAAATATTTTCTTACCTAAAGAGTATTTAAAAATCCCATTTGATTTCTTGAAGAGGCTTTGTCGTCAGAAATATTTTTTTTTATTTTTTTATTGTCAAAAATTTATCTAGTTATTCCACCATTTGGGCCTATTTAGAAATTTTTTTTATTTTTTATTTTTAAATTTTCTACCATTTAGAAATTATTTTTATTTCTTTTTTTTTTGAAAGAAAATAATATGACAATTATTTTTATTGAAATTTCATTTAAATTATTCTCCCATTTGGGACAAATTTAAAGAAAATTTCTTACTTAGAGATTTCCTAGAAATTTACCATTTGAAATTTTTAAGAATCTTATCCTTGGATAATTATCAAATATTTTCAACCCAAATTTTTATTTTTTATTTTTTTTTGTTTGAAAATAAATATTAATTATTGTTATTGAAACTTTATCTAAATTATTCCACCATTTGGGACAAATTTAGATCGAATTTCTCACCTAGGAACTTTATAGAAATTTACCATTTGAAATTTCTATAAATTCCATCATTGGATAATTAATATTTATTCTCAAAATATTTTATTTTTTTAATTTTTCTCTAAATTTAATCATGTAAAAATACTCCTAAAAGTAAATAAACACATAATAAATAAAAAAATACCAAAAAATGGAACAGCTTGGCTCGGTGGCTGCTGAACGGCTCAGCTTAAGACACAGATAATAGCTTGAAGGCATGGCTCAGGGAGAGTCAACTCAACAACAAGGGAAGCGGGTTAACGGTGGGTTGAGAGGTCGGGTCGAGTTGCCTAGCAGTAAAACAAGCGGATTTTGGGCTGAATTAAGACACCAAAATGATGTCGTTTTGGAGTTGCTATAAAAGGTAGCACCTAACCTTTTTTCTTTAGATTTCACTTTCCCCTTCTTTTTCTTCCCTTTTCTTTTCTTTCCCTCTCTCTCTAAACCTTAAGAACACCGATTGAATTTCATCAGATTCTAGAAAATTTGGTCAGAATCTCGATTTTTCATCGGAAGTTCACCAGAAAGTTCAACGGTTTCTGGATATGTGATGCCAAAAACTAGGTAGCTAGCCAAAAACTGGGGAGTTCACTGAAAAATTCAACCGACATCGAAAAATTCATCAAAAAATTCAACCGATGCCAAAAAATTTCATCAGAATTTGAAATTTCCAAAAAAATCCCTTGTTTTTTTTTAACCCAAAAAAACTTCCAAAATTTTTTTTTTGCTTTCTACTTTTCTCTATTTCTATGTATGTGATCTCCCTCTGTGTGATCTGTGTTCTCTGCATGGGTATTTATAGCCTATGATTAGAAGAGTTTCTGATCGATTCTAAGTCCATCATTAGACTTATCCCACAAAAACTAAAGCCTACCAAGATTCTGCCAATGGCATAATACTTATCCATTCCATTTTTTATTATTATTCTTTATTATCACTATTATCACCTAAAAAACCTAAGGATAAATCAAAATAAAATAATAAATAAATAAAACTCAAAAAGAGGAAAAAAATAAATAAATAAGTAAATGAAAATTGAAAAACATAAAATATACTTGGGCCTAACCATTTGAACCCTATTGAACTAGATGCAATAAGCTTAGCCCAAACCCTATTGAACTAGGCCCAATGGGCTTAGGCCCAAACCAATTAGGGTGTCTACAACTACCTTTTTTTGCACATTTTCTATGCAACAGGAATTGTGCAAAGACATAGACACCCTGTACATGATTATCCCAACACATTCATTTTTTTCTTTTTCATTTTTTTTTTGAAAAAGTAAATAATGCTCCTCTAAATAAAGGCTCAATGATTTAAGAAAAATAAATACTCCTTTAAACAGACGCACCACAACTTTGAAAAATAAAAGGCTCTTCAATAATCATGTCTAGAGGAGTCATAAATCAAGTCTGATGAAATGAAAACTCATAGATTCACAATTTGAGTTCAAAATTCAAAAGTTCATATTCGCAAGAATTCACTGAATTTTGATTATCAAAATTTCAATTTCACAAGAATTTGATTCACATGCAAGAATTCAGATTTGCAAGATTCGCATTTGCAAATTACAAGACTCCCATCCAAAATTTAAACATTCACATTCAAATTTTGGAGATTATTATCCAAAAGTTTGAAGTTTCTTATTCAAGTTCAAAGGTTCACCTAAATTTGGGATTCACATCCAAAAAGTTTAAAGCATTCATTTGAATTTTGGAGATTCCCATCCGAAAAGTTCAAAACTTTTCATTCTAGTTCGAAGATTCACATTCGATGAACTTTAGGGTTTCACATCTCAAAGATTCTCATTTGAAACTCAAAGATTCTCATTTGAAGACTCAAAGATTCTTATTTGAAAACTCAAAGATTCTCATTTGAAACTCAAAGATTCATATTTGAAACTCAAAGATTCTCATTTGAAGATTTTTTAAAGATTCTTATTTAAGAATCAAAGATTCTCATTTGAGGATTTCTTAAAGTTTCTCATTTAAGACTCAAAGTTTCTTATTTGAAAATGTCTTAAAGCTTCTCATTTAAGACTCAAAGCTTCTCATTTGAAAGCATCTTAAAGATTCTCATTTAAGACTCAAAGGTTCTCATTTAAAAAACATCTTAAAGATTCTCATTTAAGACTCAAAACTTCATCAAAATACTCAAAATCTTTTTTTTAGATGAGCTTTAAATTTTACCAAAGTCAAAATTTTGTGTGTACTGAATGTCATGATCAATGATGCAAATGCAACAATCTAGATTCTCACAATGTCATATTCTCAACCATGATTCAAATATTTATTGCATAATGTAAGTGTATAGCCAAACTAATGTTTCAAATATTCTTTAAACAACAATGCAAATGTAATGCATGTAATGCGGATGTCTATGTCATGAAATTCTAATTAATTATGGTAATATGGTTATCAAGACTCCACCATCTCTCATTTTTCTTTTTCAACTTCTCAGCACTAACTATTTAGAATAAGTTTCATCCATTGCCCCGTATCATTTAATCGTAACTCACAAGCTCAGTACTAGCAATTGCAGTATAAATTTCATCCATTGACCCACACTATTTTCACCACAATTCATAGGCTTCTTAGTACTAGCCATTTTAGAATAAATTCTATCCGCTAATCCACATTATGTTCATCACTTGATTACCAATCATAGGTTTCTTAGCTCTAGCAATTTCAAACAAAATTTTATCCTTTGATTCTCATCATTTGATCACCTCTCACAAATTATATTGACCAATCCATCACCACATTCATTACTTGGTCACATCATGTGTCTTTACAAATTATCTTTTCAAGTTTTTCTTTACTCACTATCATCTTAGATTTCTTTTCAAAGGAATGCAAGAATATTTTAAGCACATATTCATTCATTTATGATCATTTCAAATCATGACAAATACAATGCAATCATATATTTTCTCGATTTACTCTGAAGATGCCATAATAAGAGAGTACAAAGTGAATTCAAGAAAGGTAATCAATGAAGAATGAGTCTGGTACAAAAATAATTGGGCAAAAGAGCAAATTCAAAGCATGACCTTGGGAATGGTATTGAACAAATGGAGTAATAATATCCAAACAACGAATACTCAAACAATTCTTAACATTAATCCAGAATTCCTTTTCAAAAACTCATTCCATTGACTTTTGAATTCATCTTTGAGCTCATTGAACTTTGTCCCAACTTGAGAGATCTTTAGATGTCTTTGACCTTTCTCCATGTGTCCAACTCTCAACTCAGAGATTTTTTACCCAAATCACCCTTCCGAGTTTTCAATTTGAGTTTTTCTTTTCTCCCTTTTTCATCTTTTCTATTTTTTTCATTTTTTCTTTCTTTTTTCTTTTTCTTTCTATTTTTTTTCTTTCTTTCATTCTTTCACTCATTATTGATATCTCTTTCGCATCAATCTCTAAAGCAACGAAGCATGATTCTATCATTTCATCATGAGCATGCCTTAAACCAACATATGATCATTCAATTCAAGCACTTATATTTGATCCAAATAGACTTTTAAAGGTTGTAATGTAGGCTATGGTGAGAGGTCATGAAGGAAATAGATAAAATAGGCTCAAAACATGTGTTTGAAAGGTTCAAAACCAAATAATCATTTCTCATCATTTGATGCGACTTGGCATTTTGCCCTACATCATTTTACTATTTTTTCTTTTTTCATTCACATTCCTTACAAAAAGGACTCTTATTACTTTACCTTAAATCATGTGTGACATTCATTTTTCTTTTCTCTTTTTTCCTTTGTTTTACTTTTTTTCCTTTTTTTTGTGACCTTTTGTAATCTTTTATCTCTTTTCTTTTTCCAAAAATTGCCCCCCAATGTGAAGGGTGATCCTTAGTCAGGATTCTTTAGAAAAAAGAAATCATAATAGGCTCAAAAGGTAGCAATGAATGGTTTTTCAAATGGTAAAAGAAAGACAACCATTTTTCATCTCAAATGTGGATGCTTTCTTTGAAGATCATTTATTGAACAAAAACAAGCTCATGGATCTTTATAAAAGATTGTTTCTTCAAGATATATCTATTCCATATCTGATAGCAGTTGGCTTCTTTTGCTCAAATAGTCTCCTCAAATCAATGTAAATGAGTTCTCAAAATTAAATCCTAGAATTATTGTTATCTTTGTTTAAACATTCATCATTGAGAATTCAAGAGGGAATAAAAAGATGTGGAAATAACAAAGTATGGGATAGTGGTTGAGATTAAAGAGAAAATGTAATGAAATGCATTATCCTTGTTTTTATTAAAATGATAACAAATGAAATCCTATTGTAAAAAAAAATCCTAACATTACTCTAAATAAAATCTTAAAATGACAAACAACTCTTTACCAGCCTTAACATCATTCTCAAAATTATGCCCCTGTATAATCAGGTGAAAGATTTTTATTGACATCTTGTTCCCCTGATTCATCGAAGCTCACTAAGCATTTTCGGATCAAGCTTTGCACTTTATGTTTGAAAGCAAGGCAGGTTTCAATAGAATAACCATGTTTCCATTATGATAATCATGTTGCTTTAGCATTGTACCACTTTGGATAAGGTGGCTTCAATGGTTCTAGTATAATTGGAGATACCAAATTATTTTGGAGTAGTTCTAGAAATAACTTAGTGTAAGTCATGGGGATAAGATTAATATGTGCCCTTTTTGTGTTATCCCGAGATCTCTTTAAACCACTCACTTGGTTGTTAGGCTTTGAAGTTGATGTAGTGATATGACTAGAATCATATGTACGTACTTGAAAGACTGATTGGTAAGTTGGTGAGTAAGTTGGTTGTGGATATGATTGGTAAGAGTAAGGTGAGATATTGTTCATAGCAGGATAATACGGAGAGTAACCTTGTGATGGATAGGCTTGATATCCCTTGAACTATCTATCAAGGTTCACGACTTAAATTTCAGTCTCTTTCTTTTCTGGCACTTTTTTTGTTTCCCTTCTTTTCAACTTGCTATTTTTAATGGCATTCTCAATGATTTCGCCTGAGATCACCATGTTAGCAAAATTTTTTACGGCATTTCTTATCTTCTTTTCATAAAATGAAGATTTCAAAATGCTGACAAATAATACTATAGTCTCCTTTTCAATTAAAGAATGCTACACTTGAGAAGCTATGTCCCTCCAACTTTGGGCATACTCCTTAAATGATTCAGTCACTTTCTTTTCCATATTCTGCAAAGAAAGATGATCAGGGGCCAAGTATATAATATGCCAATACTGATTAATGAAGGTATGGGCCATATTGCTCCAAGAATGAATGTAGGTCTTGTCCAACTAGACATACCACCTAGAATAGGGCCCGTAAGGCTGTCTTGGAACACATGCATCAATAGCTTCTCATTATTAGCATGGGTAGCCATTTTTTAATAGTACATAGTAATGTGGGTCTTTGGGCATTTTGTACCATCATACTTTTCAAACTTTAAAACCTTGAATTTTAGAGGAATAACCACATCTGGGACTAAATAGAGCCCAGCAGCATCCATCGAACCATAAAAACTAACTTCTTCCACTGCTCGTAACCTTTCCTCTAACAAGTTCATCTTTTAAGGCTTTTAAAGTCTCTTTCTCCTTGGGCCTTAGCTTTTCTTTCTCTTTTGGATCATCCAAATTAGGGACTAGTATTGGTTCTACTGCTTTCTCGGTAAAGACAGGGTTTACATAACTTTGATACTATCTTGGATTTGAAGCTGATGGCATTCCATGGTATGTGTACCCTATAGGATAGGTGAACTACTATGGTAGTGGATCTTGTGTGGGTTGGGCTTGATGTGGCCCAAAACTAAGAGGGTACAGTGGGTCATCCACCTTTTATGAGGGATGATCTTGTTAGTAAGTACTTTCTTCTATACCTTTTCTCTTGTTTAATTTGTTCAAAGCCTCTAAAATCTTATTCAACTCTCATTCTAGCTTCTCTTTAGCTTGCTCTATCCTCTCAAGACGATTGCAATTTTCTTGTTCCATCTATTTGGCTCGAGCTCTTGTATTGTATTGGTGAGTGGGGTTCTTGCTTGGTGGAGCTATCCTTGAACCTTGAGCACCATAATTATGATCAGAAATGCTATGCTTTATGCATGAATGAAATGTACATTTTTGTGGATGAAATAAAAATAATGCAGATGTAGAATGTTACATATGATAATGAAAATGATGCATGATATTGTAATGTAAATGCACAAAGTCAAACAAACAAAATAGTTAGATCACAAATTGTTCCTTCTTATGTCTGAACTTCATGTTACATCTATCACTAGGTAGAAAGGGCTCTATCTTAGGTTTGGACTCTTAAGTGCACACTATATGCAAGGTTAGGTGACTTTGACCACTAAAGGTTTCCAAATTATTCCTTACATCATAGTCCATCATAGACTAATAAGGCATTCCAATCTTCACCCATCACAGGCTATCAACGGAAATGATTTAATTTGAATAGGAGTATTTCACTAACCATTGTGGAGATTATCATCTCATGAGAGCGTAGGTACTTACTTCTTTCTAAAAGGGACAGAGCTCGAGTATAGTGCTTATGTAATGCAAATGCAAGTGATAGTGTGTGTGAAGGAACATATAGTTGTCATGCCCCAAAAAAGGAAAAATGTTAGTAAACACAAATCATTAAAACCATTAGACCAAATAATAGGATAAATTCAAAAATTATGGCTTAACTCTCTATGGCTATCCCTAGTGGAGTCACCAAACTATCATAACATATAGATTTGAAAATCTATAGCTAGACTTAACAAATGGATGGAGTCACCACCAATCTTTTTTTCTAGGTGTGATTGGCCACCTAAGGAATCTATCCTTTTATAGAGCTCCTAAGCTTGACTAAGGGTCCCTAAAAGAATAAGTTCGAGTCTACAAACCAAAATAGGGTTAAAAAGTTCGGTTACATGTGGGAAAGGTTATAGCACCTCCACATGCCCATCCAAAGGATGGTATCATTTTATTTTTAATTTATCCTAAGGTTTTGAATATAATGGCTTCAAACTTTTATGTTAAATATTGGAAATAATTTGTAAGATTCTTCCTTCAATCTGGTAGAATTCTTAAAAATATTTCCTTACCTCAAGAGTATTCAAGAATCCTATTTGATTTCTTGAAGAAGCTCTGTCGTCAAAAAGATTTTTTTATTATTTTTTTTATTGTCGAAAATACATCTAATTATTCCACCATTTAGGCCAAATTAGAAATATTTTCTTATTTTGAATTTCTAAATTCTCCACCATTTAGACCTATTTAGAAATTCTTTTTATTTCTTCCTCTTTTTTTTCTAAATTTTTCCACCATTTGGGTCAATTTAGAAAATTTTTTTTTTGAAATTTCTAAATTTTCCACCATTTGGGCCTATTTAGAAATTATTTTTATTTCTTTTTCTTTTGGAAAGAAAATAATATGACAATTATTTTTATTGAAATTTCATTTAAATTATTCCACCACCATTTGGGCCTATTTAGAAATTCTTTTTATTTCTTTTTCTTTTGGAAAGAAAATAATATGACAATTATTTTTATTGAAATTTCATTTAAATTATTCCACCATTTGGGACAAATGTAAAGAAAATTTCTCACCTTGAGATTAATTAGAAATTTACCATTTGAAATTTTTAAGAATCTCATATTTGGATAATTATCAAATATTTTCAACCCAAATTTTTATTTTTTATGATTTTTTTGGTTTGAAAATAAATATTAATTATTGTTATTGAAATTTTATCTAAATTATTTCACTATTTGGGATAATTTAGACAGAATTTCTCACCTAGGAATTTTATAGAAATTTACCATTTGAAATTTCTATAAATTCCATCATTGGATAATTAATATTTATTCTCAAAATATTTTATTTTTTAAATTTTTCTCTAAATTTAATCATGTAAAAATACCCCTAAAAGTAAATAAACACATAATAAATAAATAAAAAAACCAAAAACTGGAACGGCTTGGCTCGATGGCTACTGAACGGCTCGGCTTAAGACATAGATAACGACTTAGCTTAAGACATAGATAACAGCTCGTAGGCATGACTCAAGGGGAGTCGGCTCAACTCAGCTCAGCAACAGTGACTAGCTAGGAAGTGGGTTGAAGGCGGGTCGAGTGGCCGGGTCAGGTTGCCTAGCGGTAAAACTCACAGATCCTAGGCTAAATTAAGGTGCCAAAATGACGTCATTTTGGAGCTACTATAAAAGGTAGCACCCAACCTTTTTTCCTTAGATTTCACTTTTGCTTTCTCTCTCTTCCCCTATCTTTTCTCTCCCACACTCTCAAAACCCTAAGAACACTAGTTGAATTTCATTGGTGTTGGAAAATTTGGCCGAAATCTAGGTTTTTCGCCAGAAGTTTGTCGAAAAGTTCAATGGTTTTTGGAGATGTGATGCCAAAAACTAGGTAGCTAGCCAAAAACTAGGGAGCTCACCAAAAAATTCAACCGGTGCCAAAAAATTTCATCGAAATCTAGAATTTCCAAAAAAAATTTCAAAAATATCCTTTTTTTTTAAACCCAAAAAAACTTCCAAATTGTTTTTTTTTTTTTGCTTTTTGCTTTTCTCTGTTTCTGTGTATGTGATCTCCTTGTGTGTGATCTGTGTTCTCTACATGGGTATTTATAGCCTATGATCAAAATAGTTTCTGATTGATTCTAAGTCCATCATTAGACTTATCCCACAAAAACTAAAGCCTACCAGGATTCTGCCAATGATAGAATTCTTATCCATTCCATTTTTTATTATTATTCTTTATTATCACTATTATCACCTAAAAAACCTAAGGATAAATCAAAATAAAAAATAAAAGATAAACAATCAAAATAAAATAATAAATAAATGAAACTCTAAAAAAGGAAAAAAATAAATAAATAAGTAAATGAAACATGAAAAACACAAAATATACTTGGGCCTAACCATTTGAACCCTATTGAACCAGGTGCAATTGGCTTAGGCCCAGACCTTGTTGAACCGGCCCAATGGACTTCGACCCGGACCAATTAAGGTGTCTATAGTCATTACTATTTTAACATGTTTGGTAAACATATTTTTATAAATCTTTTACTTATTAATTATCAAAATATTAATAAATTAATATTATTTTAATCCAAATAAGTCTGTATGGATAGATACAATTGTTTTATGACAACACAAAAAAGTCATAGGAATTTGAAATAAATAATTGTTCAAATTGTCATAACCATTTAAACTTGTTCAGTAAACATATTTATTTTTTAAATCTTTTACTTATTAATTGTCTTAATATTAATAAATGTGCATTATTTTATTCAAAATAAGCTTGTTTGAATAGAAAAAATCATTTTATGACAACCCAAAAAGTTATAGTGAGTTTGAATCAATAATTGTTTAAATGGTCATAATTATTTAAATTTGTTCGATAAATAGATTCATTTTTAAAATCTCTTAATTATTAATTTTTAAAATATGAATAAAATAGTCTTATATAATTATTTAAACTTGTATGTTAAATTGATTCATTTTTAAAATCTCTTAATTATTAATTTTGAAAATATTAATAACATAGTATTATTTTATTTTGAATAACCTTATATGAATTGAAATAATTTTTTATGACAAAAAAAAATGTCATAATGATTTGAAATAGATAATTATTCAAATAGTCATGACTATTTGATCTAATTCAATAAACATATTTATTTTTAAAATTTTTTACTTATTAATTATCAAAATATTAATAAATTAGTATTATATTAATCTAAACAAGCTTGTATGAATAGAAACTATTGTTTTATAATAGAATAAAAAGACATAATGATTTGAAATAAATAATTGCTTAAATATTCATAACTGTTTGAGCTGGTTCAATAAAAAGATTTATTTTTTAAATCTCTTATTAATTTTTAAAATATTAATAGATTAGTATTATTTTATTTCGAACAAATTTATATGAATAAAAACATTTGTTTTATGACAACCAAAGGTCATAACAATTTGAAATAGATAATTTTTCAAATAGTCATAATTATTTGAATTAGTTCAATAAACAAAATTATTTTTTAAATCTCTTATTGATTAATTTTTTGAAATATTAATAATTTTATTTTATTTTATTTTGAATAAGTTAGTAAGAATTGAAAATATTATTTTATGACAAAACAAAAGGTCATAACGATTTCTAATAAAGAATTGTTCATATAGCCTTAACTATTTGAGCTAGTTCGGTAAATAAATTTATTTTTTAAATCTCTTAGTTATTAATTTTTAGAATATTACTACATTAGAATTATTTTATTTCAATAAAAGCTTGTATGAATATAAATAATTGTTTTAGGTCATAACCAAAGGCGACAATAATTTGAAATATATAATTATTCAAATAGTCATAACTATTTGAATTGGTTCGATAAATAGATTTATTTTTTAAATCTCCTATTTATTAATTTTTGAAATATTAATAAATTAGTATTATTTTATTTCAAATAGGCTTGTATGATGAAAAACAATTGTTTTATGACAAAACAAAAGTTAATAACGATTTAAAATAGATAATTATTTGAACTAATTCGATAAACTGATTTATGTTTTAAATCTCTAACTTATCAATTTTTATAATATTAATAAAGTAATATTATTTTATTTTGGATAAGCTTTTATGAACTGAAACAATTATTTTATGATAAAATAAAAAGGTATAATGATTTTAAATAAATAATTGTTCAAATAGTCAAAACTATTTGAACTTTTTTCGTAAATAGATTTTTTAATTTCTTACTTATTAATTTTTTGAATATTAATAAATTAGTATTATTTTATTTTAAATAAGCATGTATGAGCTAAAGCAATTATTTTATGACTATACAAAAGGTCATAAAGATTTGAAATAGGTAATTGTTCTAATAGTCTTAACTATTTAAACTGGTTCAGCAAACACATTTGTTTTTTAAATCCTTATTAATGTTTAGAATATTATTAATTAGCAATATTTTACTTTGAGTAAGTTTGTTTGAACATAAATAAATGTTTTAGTATAGAACAAAGATCATAACGATTTCAGATAAATAATTGTTTAAATAGTTATAACTTTTTGAATTGGTTCGGTAAAGAGACTTAGTTTTTAAATCTGTTAGTAATGTTCAAAATAGTAATATATTAATATTATTTTATTCTAAATAATTTTATATGAATAGAAACAATTGTTTTACGACAAAACAAAATCTCATAATGATTTGAAATAGACAATAGCTCAATGGACATGATTATTTGAATTTGTTTGGTAAACAGATTAATTTTTTGAATCTTTAACTTATTAATTTTTAGAATATTAATAAATTAGTATTATTTTATTTTGAATAAACTTGTATGAATAGAAACAATTGTTTTATGACAAAACAAAGGACTATAATGATTTGAAAGAAATAGTTTTTCAAATAGTCATAACTATTTGAACTCATTCGGTAAATGAATTTATTTTTAAAATCATTTACTTATTAATTTTGAAATATTAATAAATTAGTATTATTTTATTTCGAATAAGGTTTTTAAGGCAAAAACAATTGGTTTATGACAAAACAAATGGTCATAATGATTTAAAATAGATAATTGTTCAAATAGTCATAACTATTTGAACGTGTTCAAAAAAGATAGATTTATTTTAAAAATTTACTTATTAATTTTTGGGACATTAATAAATTTATATTATTTTATTTGAAATACACTTGCATGAATAGAGCTAATTGTTTTATGACTAAACAAAAGGTTTAATGTTTTGAAATAGATAATTGTTCAGATAGTCATAATTATTTGAACTTCTTCGATAAACAAATTTATTTTTTTAATTCTCTTACTCTTTAATTTTTGAAATATTAATAAATTAGTATTATTTTATTTTAAATAAGCTTACATGAATTGAAATAATTATTTTATTACAAAACAAAAGGTCACAAAGATTTGAAGTAGATAATTATTAAAATAGTCATGATTATTTGAACTTATTCGGTAAACATATATTTTTTAAATCTTTTACTTATTAATTGTCAAAATATTAATAAATTAATATTATTTTAATATGAAAAAGCTCATATGGATCAAACAATTGTTTTATGACAAAACAAAAAAGTCATAAGAATTTGAAATAAGTAATTGTTCAAATAGTTATAACGATTTGAACTTGTTCGGTAAATAGATTTATTTTTTTAGATCTTTTACTTATTAATTGTCTTAATATTAATAAATTTGTATTATTTTATTCAAAACAAGCTTTTATGAATAGAAAAAATCATTTTATGACAAATCAAAAGGTTATAGTGATTCTAAATCGATAATTGTTCAAAGAGTCATAATTATTTAAACTTGTTCAGTAAATAGATTCATTTTTTAAATCTCTTAATTATTAATTTTTGGAATATTAATAACATAGTATTATTTTATTTCGAGTAACCTTATTTCAACTGAAATAATTATTTTTATGACAAAACAAAAGGTCATAACAACTTGAAATAGATAATTATTCAAACAGTCATGACTATTTGATCTAGTTTGGTAAACATTTTTATTTTAAAATTTTTTTGCTTATTAATTATCAAAATATTAATAAATTAGTATTATATTAATCTGAATAAGCTTGTGTGAATAGAAACTATTGTTTTATAACAGAATAAAGTCATAATGATTTGAAATAAATAATTGCTTAAATATTCATAACTATTTGAACTGGTTTGATAAATAGATTTATTTTTTAAATCTCTTATTAATTTTTAAAATATTAATAGATTAGTATTATTTTATTCTGAACTAATTTATACAAACAAAAATATTTTTTTTATGACAAAACAAAAAGTCAAAACAATTTGAAATAGATAATTGTTCAAATAGTCATAATTATTTGAACTTATTCAGTAAACATAATTATTTTTTAAATCTCTTACTAATTAATTTTTGAAATAGCAATAAAATTTTTTATTTTATTTCAAATAAGTTAGTAAGAACTGAAAAAATTTGTTTTATGATAAAACAAAATGTCATAATGATTTGATATAAAGGATTGTTCATACAGCCTTAACTATTTGAATTGGCTCATCAAATAAATTTATATTTTAAATCTCTTAGTAATTAATTTTTATAATATTATTATATTAGTATTATTTTATTTTGAATAAGCTTTTATGAATAGAATTAATTGTGTTATGATAGAACAAAAGGTTATAACAATTTGAAATATATAATTGTTCAAATAGTCACAATATTTGAACTAGTTTGATAAATAGATTTATTTATTAAATCTTCTACTTATTAATTTTTGAAATATTAATAAATTAGTAATATTTTATTCAAAATAGGCTTGTATGATGAAAAGAAATGTTTTATGACAAAACAAAAGTTCATAATAATTTGAAATAAATAATTGTTCAAATGGCCATAATTATTTGAACCGATTCGATAAACTGATTTATGTTTTAAATCTCTAACTTATCAATTTTTATAATATTAATAAAGTAATATTATTTTATTTTGGATAAGTTTTTATGAACTGAAATAATTATCTTATGATAAAAAAAAGTCATAATGATTTTAAATAGATAATTGTTCAAATAGTCAAAACTATATGAGCTTGATTGGTAAACAAATATTTTTCTAATTTCCTACTTATTAGTTTTTTAAATGTAAATAAATTAGTTTTATTTTATTTAAAATAAGCTTGTATGAGTTGAAGCAATTATTTTATGACAAAACAAAAGATCATAACAATTTGAAATAAATAATTGTTTAAATAGTCATAACTATTTGAACTTGTTTGGTAAACAGATTTATTTTTTAAATCTTTTACTTATTACTTTTGAAATATTAATAAATTAGTATTATTTTATTTCTAATAAGATTTTTTGAATAGAAACAATTGGTTTATGACAAAACAAATTGTCATAATTATTTGAAATAGATAATTGTTGAAATAGTCATAACTATTTGAATGTGTTCAAAAAATAGATTTATTTTTTAAATTTTTGCTTATTAATTTTTGGAACATTAATAAATTTATATTATTTTATGTGAAATATGCTTGAATGAATAGAGCCTATTGTTTTATGACAAAACAAAAAGGTCGTAATGTTTTGAAATAGATAATTATTAAGATAGTGATAACTATTTGAACTTGTTTGGCAAACAGATTTATTTTTTTAATTCTCTTACTCTTTAATTTTTGGAATATTAATAAATTAGTATTATTTTATTTCAAGTAAGCTTACATGAATTGAAACAATTGTTTTATTACAAAATAAAAAGGTTACAATGATTTGAAGTAGATAATTATTCAAATAGTCATGACTATTTGAACTTGTTTGGTAAACATATATTAGTATTATTTTATTTCAAGTAAGCTTACATGAATTGAAACAATTGTTTTATTACAAAATAAAAAGGTTACAATGATTTGAAGTAGATAATTATTCAAATAGTCATGACTATTTGAACTTGTTTGGTAAACATATATTTTTTAAAATCTTTTACTTAGTAATTGTCAAAATATTGATAAATTAATATTATTTTAATTTGAATAAGCTTGTATGCATAGAAACAATTGTTTTTATGAGAAAACAAAAAAAATAAGAATTTGAAATAAAAAATTATTTAAATAGTCATCACAATTTGAACTTATTCAGTAAATAGATTTACTTTTTAAATCTTTTACTTACTAATTGTCTTAATATTAATAAATTTGTATTATTTTATTCAAAATAAGCTTGTATGAAGAAAAAAAATCATTTTATGACAAACCAAAAGGTTATAGCAATTATAAATAAAAAATTGTTCATATGGTCATTATTATTTAAACTTGTTCAATAAATAGATTCATCTTTTAACTCTCTTAATTATTAATTTTTGGAATATTAATAACATAGTATTATTTTATTTCAAACAACCTTATATGAATTGAAATAATTTATTTATGACAAAACAAAATGTCATAACAATTTGAAATAGATAATTATTCAAATAGTTGGACTATTTAATCTAGTTCGGTAAACATATTTATTTTTTAAAATTTTTACTTATTAATTGTCAAAATATTAAAAAATTAGTATTATTTTAATCTAAATAAGCTTTTATGAATCGAAACTATTGTTTTATAACGAACAAAAAGTCATAACGATTTGAAATAAATAATTGCTTAAATATTCATAACTATTTGAGCTAGTTTGGTAAACAAATTTATTTTTTAAATCTCTTATTAATTTTTGAAATATTAATAGGTTATTATTACTTTATTCCAAAAAAAATTATATAAGCAAAAATATTTATTTAATGACAAAGCAAAAGGTCATAACATTTGAAATAGATAATTGTTTAAATAGTCATAATTATTTGAATTGGTAGGTAAATAGAATTTTTTTAATCTCTTACTTATTAATTTTTGAAATATTAATAAATTCATTTTATTTTATTTTGAATAAGCTAGTATAAATTGAGAAAATTGTTTTATGACATGACAAAAGGTCATAACGATCTGAATTGGTTAATTGTTCATTTAGTCTTAACTATTTGAACTGGTTTGACAAATAAATTTATTTTTTAAATCTTTTTGTTATTAATTTTTGGAAGATTATTAGATTATTGTTTTTTTTGAATAAGCTTATATGAATAGAAATAATTCTTTTGTGACATAAAAAAAGGTTATAATGATTTGAAGTATACAATTATTCAAATAATCATAACTATTTGAACTGGTTTGGTAAACAGATTTATTTTTTAAATGTCTTACTTATTAATTTTTGAAAGATTAAAAATAGTTATTATATGACCAAACAAAAGGTAATAATGATTTGAAATAGATAATTGTTGAAATGGCCATAATTATTTGAACGAATTTGACAAATAGATTCACTCTTTAAGTCATTTACTTATTAATATTTGGAATATTAATAAATTAGAATTATTTTATTTTGAATAAGCTTGTATGAACTAAAACAATTATTTTATGACAAAACAAATGGTCATAACAATTTTAAATAGACAATTGTTCAAATAGTCGTAACTATTTGAATTTGTTCGGTAAACAAATTTATTTTTTTAAACTCTTACTTATTGATTTTTTAATTTTGGATAAGCTTTTATGAATTGAAACAATTTTTTTTATATAAAAACAAAAGGTCATAACAATTTTACATAAATAATTGTTCAAATAGTCATAACTATTTAAATTTGTTTGGTAAACAAATTTATTTTTTCAAATCTTTTGCTTATTAATTTTCCAAATGTTCATAAATTTGGATTATTTTATTCTAAATAAGCTTGTAAGACATGAAACAAATATTTTATTACTAAACAAAAGGTTTGAACAATATGAAATAGATAATTATTCTAATAATTTTAACTATTTGAATTGGTTCAACAAACACATTTATTTTTTAAATCTCTTATTAATTTTTGAAATATAATTAAATTAGTATTATTTTTAACTGAATAAGCTTCTATGATTAGAAACAATTGTTTTATAACAAAACAAAGATTTTAACGATTTGAAAATTATAATTGTTCAAATAGTCATAACTATTTAAACTAGTTCGGTAAACAGATTTATTGTTTAAATTTGTGACCTATTAATTTTTGAAATATTAATCAATTAGTATTATTTTATTTCGAATAAGCTTGTATGATAAAAAAAAAATTATTTTATGACAAAATAAAAGGTCATAATGATTTGAAATAGATAATCATTTAAATGGCCATAATTATTTTAACTGATTTGATAAACAAATTTAATTTTTTAATTTCCTACTTATTAATTTAGGAAATATTAATAAATTAGTATTATTTTAGTCCATCTAAGCTTGTAATAACTGAAGCAATTGTAAAATTAAAAGGTTATAATGATTTTAAATAGACAATTATTCAAATAATAATAACTATTTAAACTTATTCGGTAAACAGATTTATTTTTTAAATCTCTTTCTTATTAATTTTTGGAATGTTAATAAATTAGTATTAATTTATTTTAAATAAGCTTGTATTAATTGAAACAATTATTTTATGACTAAACAAAATGTCAAAATGATTTGAAGTATATAATTATTCTAATAGTCTTAACCATATGAAATGATTCAGCAAATAATTTTATTTTTGAAATCTCTTACTTATTAGTTTTTGAAATATTATGAAATTAGTATTATTTTAATCCAAATAATCTTGTACAAACAAAACAATTGTTTTACGACAAAAGAAAATTATCATAATGATTTGAAATAGATAATCATATATATAGTCTTAACTATTTGAATTGGTTTAGCAATTAGTTTTGCTTTTTAATTTTCTTCGTTATTAAGTTTTGGAGTATTATTAAATTTGCATTATTTTATTTTGAATAAAATAGTATAAATAGAACCAATTGTTTGATGACAAAATAAAAGGTTATAATGATTTAAAATAGATAATTATTCAAATAGTCAAAACTATTTAAAATGGTTTGGCAGGCAAATTTATTTTTTAAATCTCTTACTGATTAATTTTCTAAATATTAATAAATTAGTATTATTTTATTTCGAACAAACTTTATTAAAAAAATAATTATTTTATGATAAAACAAAAGAATAACGGTTTGAAATAGATAATTGTGTAAATAGTTATAATTATTTGAACTGGTTCATAAATAAAGTTATTTTCTAAATCTCTTACTTATAAATTTTTGAAATATTAATAAATTAATTTTATTCTCTTTCGAATAAGCTTATATGAGCTGAAATAATTGTTTTATGACAAAACAAAAGGTTATAATAATTTGAAATAAATAATTGATCATATAGTATTAATTGTTTAAACTGGTACGGCAAACGAATTTATTTTTTAAATCTCATAGTTATTAATTTTTAGAATATTACTAAATTAATATTACTTTATTCTAATAATTATTTTATGATAGAACAAAGGTTATAACAATTTGAAATAGATAATTGTTCAAATAGTCATAACTATTTGAACTGGTTCAACAAATAGATTTCTTTTTAAATTCTTGAAATATTAATAAATTAATATTATTTTATTTAGAAAAAGCTTGTATATTGAAAAACAATTATTTTATGACAAAACAAAAGGTAATAACGATTTAAAATAGATAGTTGTTTAAATGGCCATGATTATTTAACTGATTTCATAAACTGATTTTTTTTTCAAATTTTTCGCTTATTAATTTTTGAAATATTAATAAAGTAGTATTATTTTATTTTGGATAAGCTTATATGAACTAAACCAAATTTTTTATGACAAAACAAATGGTCATAATGATTTTAAATAGCTAATTGTTGAAATAGTCATAACTATTTAAATTTGTTCGGTAAATAGATTTATTGTTTCAGATCTCATGCTTATTAATTTTTTGAATGTCAATAAATTAGTATTATTTTATTCCAAATAAGCTTGTATGAACTAAAATAATTATTATATGACTAAACAAAATGTCAAAATGATTTGAAATAGATAATTATTCTAATAGTCTTAACTATTTAAACTGATTTGGTAAACACATTTATTTTTTAAATTTCTTATTAATTTTTAGAATATTATTAAATTAATATTATTTTTGTCTAAATAAGCTTTTATGATGAAAAATAATTGTTTTATGGGAAAACAAAGAACATAATGATTTGAGATTGATATTTGCTTAAATAGTCATAACTATTTAAAGTGGTTCAAAAAATAGCTTTTGTTTTTAAATCTCTTACTTATTAATTTTTGAAATATTAATAAAGTAGTATTATTTTATTTTAGATAAGTCTCTATGAACTAAAACAATTGTTTTATGACAAAATAAAAGGTCATTATGACTTTAAATAGATAATTATTCAAATAGTCAAATCTATTTCGACCTGCTTGGTAAACAGATTTATTTTTTTAAACCTCTTACTCATTAATTTTTTTGAACGTTAATAAATTAGTATTATTTTATTCTAAATAAGCTTGTATGAACGAAATAATTGTTTTATGACTAAACAAAAGGTTAAAATGATTTGAAATAGATAATTGTTCTAATAGTCTTAACTATTAGAACTAGTTTGGCAAACATGTTTATTTTTTAAATCTCTTACTTACTAATTTTTGGAATATTATTAAATTAGTATTATTTTTATTCGAATAAGCTCATATGAAAAGAAACAATTGTTTTATGACAAAATAAAAATCATAAAGATTTGAGATAGATAATTGTTCAAATAGTCATAAATATTTGAACTATTTTGATAAATAGATTTTGTTTTTAAATCTCTTATTAATTATCAAAATATTAATATATCAATATTATTTTATTCTGAATAATTTTGCATGAATAGAAACAATTGTTTTATGACAACAAAATGTCATTACAATTTGAAATAGATAACAGTTCAAATGGATATGACTATTTGGACTTGTTTAGTAAATAGATTTATTTTTTAAATCTCAAACTTATTAATTTTTAGAATACTAATAAATTGGTATTATTTTATTTCAAATAAAATTATATGAGTAGTTGTTTTATGACAAAACAAAAGATCATAATAATTTGAAATAAATAATTATTTAAATAGTCATAACTATTTGAACTTGCTCAATAAACAGGTTTATTTTTTAATTCTTTTATTTATTAATTTTTGGGCTTTTAATAAATTAGTATTATTTCATTTCGAAAAAGCTTAAATGAACAAAACAATTGGTTTAAGACAAAACAAAAGCTTATAATGATTTGAAATAGATAATTTTTCAAATAGTCAGTAAACATATTCTTTTTTAATTCTCTTACTCATTAATATTTGGAATATTAATAAATTAGTATTATCTTACTTTAAATAAGCTTATATGAACTGAAACAAGTGTTTTATTACAAAAGAAAAGGTCATAATGATTTGAAATAGATAATATTCAAATAGTCATGACTATTTGAACTTGTTTGGTAAATATATTTATTTTTTAAATCTTTTACCTATTAATGGTCAAAATATTTATAAATTAATATTATTTTAATTTGAATAAACTTGTATGAACAGAAATAATTGTTTTGTGATAAAACAAGAAGTCATAACAAGTTGAAATAAATAATTGCTCAAATAGTCATAATGATTTGAACTTGTTTGGTAAACAAATTTATTTTTTAAATCTTTTACTTATTAATTGTCTTAATATTAATAAATTTGTATTATTTTATTCGAAATAGGCTTGGATGAACAAAAAAAATTCTTTTATGACAAAACAAAAGGTTATAGCTATTTCAAATAGATAATTATTCAAACAGTCATAATTATTTAAATATTTTTAGTTAACAAATTCATTTTTTAAATCTCTTTGTTATTAATTTTTGGATTATTAATAAATTAGTATTATTTTATTTTGAATAAGCTTATATGAACTGAAACAATTCTTTTATGACAAAACAAAAGGTCATAACAATTTAAAATATATAATTATTCAAATAGTCATGATTGTTTGATCTAGTTCAGTAAACATACTTATTTTTTAAATGTTTTACTTATTAATTGTCAAAATATTAATAAATTAGTATTATTTTAATCCAAATAAGATTGTATGAATAGAAACAATAGTTTTATAATAAAACAAAAAGTCTTAATGATTTAAAATAAATAATTGCTCAAATAGTCATAAATATTTGAATTAGTTTAATAAATAGATTTATTTTTTAAATCACTTATTAATTTTTGAAATATTAGTAGATTAGTATTACTTTATTCCGAACAAACTTATATAAACAAAAACATTTGTTTTATGACAAAACAAAAGGTCATAATGATTTGAAATATATAATTGTGCAAATAGTCATAATTATTTGAACTAGTTAGGTAAACAAAATTATTTTTTAAATCTCTTACTTATTAATTTTTGAAATATTAATAAATTCATTTTATTTTTTTCCAAATAAGCTAGTATGAATTAAAACAAACCTATTTTATGACAAAACAAAAGGTCATAACGATTTGAAATAGATAATTGTTCATACAGTTTAAAATATTTGAACTAGTTCAGCAAACAAATTTATTTTTTAATTCTCTTAGTTATTAATTTTTGGAATATTATTATATAAGTGTTATTTTATTCCGAATAAACTTGAATAAACAAAAATAATTATTTTATGATAGAACAAAAGGTTATAACGATTTGAAGTTTACAATTGTTTAAATGCTCATAACTATCTGAATTAGTTTGGTAAACAGATTTATTTTTTAAATCTCTTACTTATTAATTTTTAAAAGATTAATAAACTAGTATTATTTTATTTCAAAAAAATTGAATGTTCAAATGCAATTCTTATATGACAAAACAAAAAGGTAATAACGATTTGAAATTTATAATTGTTGACTTAGCCATAATTATTTGATCTAACTACATAAACAGTTTCACTTTTTAAATCACTTACTTATTAAATTTCAGAATATTAATAAATTAGTTTTATTTTATTTTGAATGAGCTTGTATGAACTGAAATGATTGTTTTATGACAAAACAAAAAGTCATAACAATTTGAAATAGATAATTATTCATATAGTCTTAACTATTTGAACTACTTTGGCAAACAGGTTTATTTTTTAAATCTCCTAGTTATTAATTTTTGGAATATTATTGAATTAGTATTATTTTATTTCGAATAAGCTTATACGAACTGAAACAATTATTTTATAATAGAATAAAAGGTTATAACGATTTGAAATAGATATTTGTTCAAATAGGAACTAGTTTGATAAATGGACTTATTTTTTAAATCTCCTACTTATAAATGTTTAAAATATTAATAAATAAGTATTATTTTATTTTGAATAGGTATGTATGATAAAAACAATTATTTTATGACAAAACAAAATTTCATAACAATTTGAAATAGATAATTGTTCAAATGGCCATAATTATTTGAACCGATTTGATAAACTGACTTATTTTTTAAATCTCTAACTTATCAATTTTTGAAATATTAATAAAGTAATATTATTTTATTTCATATAGTTTTTGTGAATTGGAACAATTGTTTTATGATAAAACAAAAGGTCATTTTATTTTAAATAGATAATTATTCAAACAGTCATAACTATTTAAACTTATTTAGTAAATAGATTTATGTTTTTTAAATTTCTTGTGTATTAACTTTTTGAATGTTAATAAATTAGTGTTATTTTATTTTGAATAAGCATGCATAAATTGAAAAAATTATTTTACGGCTAAAGAAAAGGTTAGAACGATTTGAAATAGATAATTGTTTTAATAGTCTTAACTATTTGCACTGGTTTGGCAAAAATATTTATATTTTAAATCTCTTACTTATTAATTTTTGGAATATTATTAGTTTACCAATATTTTACTCCGAATAAGCTTGTATGAATAGAAACAATTTTTTTATAACAAAACAAAAATCATAATGATTTGAACTAGTTCAATAAATAGATTTAGTTTTTAAATCTCTTATTAATTTTTAAAATATTAAAAAATTAGTATTTTTTATTCTAAATAATTTTGTATGAATAGAAACAATTGTTTTACAACAAAACAAAATATCATAACAATTTCAAATAGATGATAGTTCAAATAGACATGACTATTTGAACTGGTTTGGTAAACAAATTTATTTTTTAAATCTCCAACTTACTATTTTTTAGAATATTAATAAATTAGTATTATTTTATTTCAAATAAATTGTTTTATGACAAAACAAAATATCATAACAATTTGAAATAAATAATTGTTCAAATAGTCATAACCTTTAAACTCTTTCAGTAAACAGATTTATTTTTTAAATCTTGTACTTATTAATTTTTAAAATTTTAATAAATTAGTATTATTTTATTCTGAATAAGCTTTTATGAACAAAAACAATTGATTTATGACAAAACAAAAGGTCATAATGATTTGAAATAGATAATTCTTCAAATAGTCATAACTATTTGAACATGTTCAAAAAATATATTTATTTTTTAAATTTTTACTTATTAATTTTTGGAATGTTAATGAATTTATATTATTTTATTCGAAATAAGCTTGCATGAATAGAACCAACTAACAAAAGGTAATAATGTTTTAAAATAGAAAATTGTTCAGATAGTCAAAACTATTAGAACAAGTTCAGTAAACAGATTCATTTTTTAATTCTCTTACTCATTAATTTTTAGAATATTAATAAATTAGTATTATTTTATTTCAAATAAGCTTATATGAACTGAAACAATTGTTTTATTACAAAACAAATGGTTATAATGATTTGAAATAGATAATTATTCAAATAGTCATGACTGTTTGAACTTGTTTGGAAAAAATATTTATTTTTAAAAATTTTTTAATTATTAATTGTTGAAATATTAATAAATTAATATTATTTTATTTTGAATAAGCTTGTATGAACACAAACAATTATTTTATGAAAAACCAAAATGTCTTAACAATTTGAAATAAATAATTGTTCAAATAGTCATAAAGATTTGAACTTGTTCGGTAAATAGATTTATCTTTTAAATCTTTTGCTTATTAATTGTCTTAATAGTAATAAATTTGTATTATTTTATTCAAAATAAGCTTGTATGAATAGAAAAAATCATTTTATGACAAAACAAAAGGTTATAGCACTTTCAAATAGATAATTGTTGAAATAATCATAATTATTTAAACTTGTTCAATAAACAGATTGATTTTTAAACCTCTTAATTACTAATTTTTGAAATATTAATAACTTAGTATTATTTTATTTTAAATAGACTTATATGAACTGAAATAATTTTTTTATGACAAAACAAAAGGTCATAATGATTTGAAATAGATATTTATTCAAATATTCATGACTATTGGATCTAGTTTGGTAAACATATTTATTTTTTAAAATTTTTAGTTATTAACTATCAAAATATTAATAAATTAGTATTATTTAAATCCTAATAAACTTGTATGAATAGAAACTATTATTTTATAATAGAACAAAAAGTCATAACTATTTGAACTGGTTTGATAAACAAATTTGTTTTTTAAATCTCCTATTAATTTTTGAAATATTAATAGATTAGTATTTTTTTCTGAACAAACTTATATGAACAAAAACATTTATTTTATGACAAAACAAAAGGTCATAATGATTTGAAATAGATAATTGTTCAAATAGTCATAATTATTTGAAATGGTTAGGTAAACAAAATTATTTTTTAAATCCTGTACATATTAATTTCTGAAATATTAATAAATTCATTTTATTTTATTCCGAATAAGCTAGTATGAATTGAAAATTTGTTTTATGACAAAGCAAAAATGATTTGAAATAGATAATTATTCGTATAGTCTTAACTATTGGAATTAGTTAGGCAAAAAAAATTATTTTTTAAATATCTTAGTTATTAATTTTTGTAATATTTTATATTAGCATGATTTTATTTTGAATAAGCTTGTATGAACAAAAGTAATTGTTTTATGATAGAATAAAAAGTTAAAATGATTTGAAGTATATAATTGTTCAAATAGTCATAATTATTTAAACTAGTTCGGTAAACATATTTATTTTTTAAATCTCATACTTATTAATTTTTGTAATATTAATAAATTAGTGTTATTTTATTTTGAAGAAACTTGTATGGTAAAAAATAATTATTATATGACAAACAAAATGTAATAAAGATTTGAAATAGATAATTGTTGAAATGGCCATAATTATTTGAACTGATTCAGTAAATGGATTCACTTTTTCAATCATTTCTTAATTTTTGAAATATTAATAATTAGTATTATTTTATTTTGATTAAGTTTATATGAACTAAAATAATTATTTTATGACAAAACAAAAAGTTAGAACGATTTGAAATAGATAATTGTTCATATAGTCTTATTTATTTAAACAGCTTGGGCAAATAGATTTATTTTTTAAATCTCTTAGTTATTAATTTTTGGAATAGCAGTAAATTAGTATTTTTTTATTCTAAATAAGCTTATATGAACTAGAATAATTATTTTATAACAGAATAAAAGGTTATAATGATTTGAAATAGATAATTGTTCAAATAGGAGCTAGTTTGGTAAATAGATTTATTTTTTAAATCTCATGCATATTAATTTTTGAAATATTAATAAATTAGTATTATTTTATTTCAAATAAGCTTATTTAAATTGAAATAATTGTTTTATTGCAAAACAAAAGGTTGCAATGATTTAAAATAGATAATTATTCGAATAGTCATGACTATTTAAACTTGCTCTATAAACATATTTATTTTTTAAATCTTTTACTTATTATTTGTTAAAATATTAATACATTAATATTATTTTAATTTGAATAAGCTTGTATAATCAAAAACAATTGTTTTATCACAAAACAAAAAGTCATAACAATTTAAAATAAATAATTTTTCTAATAGTCATAAAGATTTGAACTTGTTCGATAAATAGATTTATTTTTTAAATCTTTTACTTATTAATTGTCTTAATATTAATAAATTTGTATTATTTTATTCAAAATAAGCTTGTATATATAGAAAAAATCATTTTATGGCAAAATAAAAGGTTATAGCGATTTCAAATAGATAATTATTGACATAGTTATAATTATTTAAACTTGTTTGGTAAACAGATTCATTTTTTAATTTTCTTATTCATTAATTTTCTAAATGTTAATAAATTAGATTATTTAATTACAAATAAGCTTATATGAACAGAAACAATTGTTTTACTAGAAAACAAAAGGTCACAATAATTTAAAATAAATAATTATTCAAATAGTCATGACTATTTGAACTTGTTTAATAAACATATTTATTTTTTAAATCTTTTACTTATTATTTGTAGAAATATTAATAAATTAATATTATTTTAATCCGAAGAAGCTTGTATGAATAATAACAATTGTTTTATGACAAAACAAAAAGTCATAACAATTTAAAATAAAAAATTTTCAAATAGTCATAAAGATTTGAACTTGTTTGGTAAACATATTTATCTTTTAAATCTTTTACTTATTAATTGTCTTAATATTAATAAATTTATATTATTTTATTCAAAATAAGCTTGAATGAACAAAAAAAAAAAACATTTTATGACAAAACAAAAGGTAATAGCAATTTCAAATAGATAATTGTTCAAATAGTTATAATTATTTAAACTTGTTTGGTAAATAGATTCATTTTTAAAATCTCTTAACTATTATTTTTGGAATATTAATAGCTTAGTATTATTTGATTTCAAATAATTTCATATTAACTGAAAATAATTTTTTTATGATAAAACAAAAGTTCATAACGATTTGAAATAGATATTTATTCAAATAGTCATGACTATTTGATCTAGGTCAATAAACATATTTATCTTTTAAATTTTTTACTTATTAATTTTTAAAATTTTAATAAATTAGTATTATTTTAATCTGAATAAGCTTGTATGAACATCAACTATTATTTTATAACTAAATAAAAAGTCATAATAATTTGAAATAAATAATTGTTCAAATAGTCATAACTATTTGAACTAGTATAATAAATAGATTTAATTTTTAAATCTCATATTAATTTTGAAATATTAATAGATTATGATAAAACAAAAGGACATAATGATTTGAAATAGATAATTATTTATATAGCCTTAATTATTTGAACTAGTTCGACAAACAAATTTATTTTTTAAATCTCTTAGTTATTAATTTTCATGATATTATTAGATTAGTATTATTTTATTTCGAATAAGCCTGTATGAACATAAATAATTATTTTATGAAAAACAAAAGATTATAAGAACTTGAGTATATAATTATTTAAATAGTCATAATTATTTGAACCGATTCAATAAAAATAATCTCCTACTTCTTAATTTTTGAAATATTAATAAATTAGTATTATTTTGTTCCAAATTGGCTTGTATAATGAAAAACAATTATTTTAGGACAAAACAAAAGTTCATAATGATTTGAAATAGATAATTATTCAAATGGCCATAACTATTTGAACTGATTTGATAAACTAATTTTGTTTTAATCTCCAACTTTTTAGATTTTGAAATATTAATAAAGTAATATTATTTTATTTTGGATAAACTTTTATGAAATGAAACAATTGTTTTATGATAAAACAAAAGGTTATAGTGATTTTAAATAGATAATTGTTCAAATTGTCATAATTATTTGAACTTATTCGGCAAATAGATTAATTTCTTTGAATTCCTTGCTTATTAATTTTTTGAATGTTAATAAAATATTATTATTTTATTGCAAATAAGTATGCATGAATTGAAACAATTATTTTATGACTAAACAAAAGGTCAAAACGATTTGAAATAGATAATTGTTCTAATAGTCTTAACTATTTGATTGGTTGAACAAATACATCTATTTTTTTTTATATCTCTTACTTATTAATTTTTAGAATATTATTAGTTTAGCAATATTTTACTCTGAATAAGTTTATATGAATGGAAACAATTGTTTTACAACAAAACAAAGATCATACCGATTTGAAATAGATAATTGTTCAAATAGTCATAACTATTTGAACTAGTTCAGTAAACAAATTTAGTTTTTGAATCTCTTATTAATTTTCAAAATATTAATAAAATAGCATTATTTTGTTCTAAATAATTTTGTATGAATAGAAACAATTGTTTTACAAAAAAAAACAAAATGTCATAATGATTTGAAATAGATAATAGTTCAAATGGACATGACTTTTTGAACTTGTTTGGCAAACATATTTATTTTTTAAATCTCCAAGTTATTAATTTTTAGAATAGTAATAAATTAGTATTATCTTATTTTGAATAAAATTATATGAATAGAAACTATTATTTTATTACAAAAATATCACAATGATTTGAAATAAATAATTATTTGAATAGTCATAACTATTTGAACTCACTTGGTAAACAAATTTATTTTAGTTATTAATTTTTAAAATTTTAATAAATTAGTATTATTTTATTTCAAATAAGCCTTTATGAATAGAAACAATTGGTTTATAATAAAAAGAAAAGGTCTTAATGATTTGAAATAGATAATTGTTGAAATAGTCATAACTATTTGAACTTCTTCGGTAAACAAATTCATTTTTTAAAATCTCTTACTCATTAATTTTTGGGATATTAATAAGATAGTATTATTTTATTTCGAATAAGCCTATATGAATTGATACCATTTTTTATGATAAAACAAATGATCAAAATGATTTGAAATAGATAATTATTCAAATAGTTATTACTAATTGAACTTGTTTGATAAACATATTTATTTTTTAAAATCTTTTACTTATTATTGTTGAAATATTAATAAATTAATATTATTTTAATCTGAATAAGCTTTTATGAATAAAAATAACTATTTTATGACAAAACAAACGGTCATAATGATTTGAAATAAATAATTGTTCAAATAGTTATAACTATTTGAACTTATTCGGTGAACATATTTGAAATAAGCTTATATGAATTGAAAAAATTGTTTACGACAAAACAAAATGTTATAACAATTTGAAATAGATAATTGTTCAAATAGCCATAACTATTTGAACTTGTTCGATAAATAGATTCATTTTTTAAATCTCTTACTTATTAATTTTTGGAATATTAATAAATTAGAATTATGTTATTCTGAATAAGTTTGTACGAACAAAAACAATTGTTTTGTGACAAAACAAAATGTCATAACAATTTGAAATAAATAATTGTTCAAATAGTCATAAATATTTGCACTAGTTAGGGCAACAAATATATATTCTAAATCCATTACTTATTAATTTTAAATTAGCATTACTTTATTCTGAATAAGACTGTATGAACAGAAACAATTGTTTTATGATAAAACAAATGGTTAGAACAATTTGAAATAAATAATTATTCAAATAGTTATAACTAATTGAATTGGTTTAACAAACAGATTTATTTTTTAAATCTCGTATTAATTTTCAAGATATTAATAAATTACTATTATTTTATTTTGATCAAATTTATAGGAACAAAAACATTTATTTTATGACAACACAAAAGGTAATAACAATTTAAAATAGATAATAGTTCAAAAATTAATAATTATAAAACTAGTTCGGCTAACAAAATTATTTTTTAAATCTTTTACTGATTAATTTTTGAAATATTAGTAAATTTGATTTGTTTTTTTTTAACTAGTTAGTAAAGAGCTGAAAAAATTTTTTTATAATAAAATAAAATGTCATAACTATTTGAAATAGATAATTGTTCATATAGCCTTAACTATTTGAAGTGGTTTGGCAAACAAATTTATTTTTTAAATCTCTTAGTTATTAATTGTCAAAATATTATTAGGTTAGTATTATTTTATTTTGAATAAGCTTGTATGAATAGAAATAATTGTTTTATGATAGAACAAAAGGTTACAACAATTTGAAATATATAATTGTTTAAATAATTATAATTATTTAAATTGGTTCAATAAATAAATTTATTTTTAAATCTCCTACTTATAAATTTTTGAAATATTAATAAATTAGTTTTATTTTATTATGAATAAACTTGGATAAGTTGAAATAATTGTTTTATAACAAAACAAAAAGTCATAATGATTTGAAATAGACAATTATTCGTATAGTCTTAACTAATTGAACTAGTTTGACAAACAAATTTATTTTTCAAATCTCTTAGTTATGAATTTTTAGAATTTTATTAATTTAATATTATTTTATTTCAAATAAATTTATATGAATAGAAATAATTATTTTATGATAGAACAAAAGGTAATAACAATTTGAATAGCTAATTGTTCAAATAGTCATAACTCTTTGAACTTATTTGGTAAACAAATTTATTTTTTAAAATAAAACAACATATTTATTTGGTAAACAAATAGTCATAACAATTGTTTCAAAATAAAATAATAGTAACTTATTACTATTTAGAATAAAATAATACTAATTTATTAATATTCTAAAAATTAATAGTTAAGAGACTTAAAAATAAATCTACTTACCGAACAAGTTCAAATAGTCATGTCTATTTGAACAATTATCTATTTCAAATCATTATGACCTTCTATTTTGTCATAAAATAATTGTTTCTGTTCATACAAAATTATTCAGAATAAAATAATACTAACCTATTAATATTTTGAAAATTAATAAGAGATTTAAAAACTAAATTTATTTACTAAAAACAGTTCAAATAGATATGATTATTTGAATAATTATCTATCTCAAATCGTTATGATCTTTATTTTGTCATTAAACAATTGTTTCTTTTCAATAAGCTTACCAGGATTAAAATAATACTAATTTAATAATATATCAAAAATTAATAAGAGATTAAAAAAATAAATGTGTTTATCGAACCAACTCAAATAGCTAAGACTATTTTGTCATAAAACACATTCAAATAGTTATGACTATTCAAACAATTAAAATAATACTAATTTAATAATATTCTAAAACTTAAAATAAATCTAATTGCTGAAGTAGTTTAAATAGTTAAGACTATATGAATGATTTTCTATTTCAAATCGTTATGACTTTTTTATTTTGTCATAAAAGAATTGTTTTGTTCGTACAAGCTTATTCTGATTAAAATAATACTAATTTAATAATTTTTTGAAAATTAATAAATAAGAGGTTTAAAAAATAAATTTGTTTACCAAATCAGTTTAAATAGTTAAGACTATTAGAACAATTATCAAGTTGAAATTGTTCTAACCTTTCGTTTAGTCATAAGACAATTGTTTTAGTTCATATAAGCTTATTTAGAATAAATTAATACTAATTTATTAACATTCAAAAAATTAATAAAAAAAGATTTAAAATAATAAATCTGTTTACTGAACAAGTTCAAATAGTTATTACTATTTGAACAATTGTCTATTTAAAATAGTTATAACCTTTTGATTTGCCACAAAATAATTTTTTCAATTCATTAATATTTCAATAAAATACTACTAATTTAAATAGCTTAGATGGAATAAAATAATACTAATTTATTACTATTTCCTAAAATAAGAAGTAAGAAATTTAAAAAGTAAATCTGTTTATTGAATCAATTAAAATAATTATGGCCATTTGAATGATTATCTATTTCAAATCTTATGACCATTTGTTTTGTCATAAAATAATTGTTTGTGATCATACAAAATTATTCGAAATAAAATAATACTAACTTATTAGATTTAAAAAATAAATTTGTTTATCTAATCGGTTCAAATAGTTATGACTATTTGAACAATTATCAATCTCAAATCATTAGGATCTTTGTTTTGTTATAAAATAATTGTCTCCAATCATAGAAGGTTATTTAGTTAAATATAATACTAATTTAATAATTTATAAAAATTAATGAGTAAGAGATTTAAAATATAAATGTGTTTGTTGAACCAGTTCAAATAGTTAAAACTATTAGAATAATTATCTATTTCAAATCGCTTTGACTTTTTTTTTAGTCATAAAATATTTGATTCCTATCTTACAAGCTTATTCGGAATAAAACAATCCAAATTTATTAACATCCGAGAAATTAATAAGCAAAAGATTTAAAAAAATAAATCTGTTTACTGAAAAAGTTTAAATAGTTATGACTATTTGAATAATTACTTATTTAAAATCATTGTGACCTTTTGTTTTGACATAAAACAATTGTTTCAGTTCATAAAAGCTTATTCAAAATAAAATAATACTAATTTCCTAATATTTCAAAAATTAATAAGGAAGAGTTTAAAAGAATAATTTTTTTTACCGAACAAATTCAAATAGTTATAACTATTTGAACAATTGTCCATTAAAAATCATTATGTCATTTTGTTTTGTTACAAAAAAATTATTTCAGTTCATACAAGCTTATTCAAAATAAAATAATACTAATTTATTAATATTCCAAAAATTAAAAGTGATTTAAAAAGTAAATTTGTTTGCCAAATCAGTTCAAATAATGATGGTTATTTCAATAATTATCTATGTCAAATCATTATTACCTTTTGTTTGGTCATTTCACAATTGTTTTTTATCATACAAGTTTATTCAGAATAAAATAATACTAATTTATTAATCTTTCAAAAATTACTAAGAGATGTTTACCAAACTAATTTAAATAGTTATGACTATATAAACAATTGTACACTTTAAATTGTTATAATCTTTTGTTCTATCATATAACAATTATTTTTACTCATACAAGCTTATTCAAAATAAAATAATACTAATATAATAATATTTCAAAAATTAATAACTAAGACATTTAAAAAATAAATTTGTTTATCAAACTAGTTCTAATAATTAAGGCTATATTAACAATTATCTATTTCAAATTATTTTTGTTTTGTCATAAAATAATTTTTTCAATTCATACTAGCATATTCAGAATAAAATAAAATGAATTTATTAATATTTCAAAAATTAATATGTAAGAGATTTAAAAAATAATTTTGTTTACCCAGCCAGTTCAAATAATTATGACTATTTGAACAATTATCTATTTTAAATCATTATGACCTTTTGTTTTTTCATAAAACAAATATTTTTTCATATAAGTTTGTTTGAAATAAAAAATACTAATTTATTAATATTTCAAAAATTAATAAGAGATTTAAAACTAAATTTGTTTACTAAATCAGTTCAAACAGTTATGACTATTTAAGTAATTATTTATTTCAAATTGTTTTGACATTTTGTTCTATTATAAAACAATAGTTGCTATTTATACAAGCTTATTCGGATTAAAATAATACTAATTTATTAATATTTTAACAATTTTCAAAAGTAAATATGTTTATCAAACCAGATCAAACAGTCATGACTATTTGAATAAATATCTATTTGAAATCTTTATGACCTATTGTTTTGTCATAAAAAAATTATTTCAGTTCATATAAGCTTATTCAAAATAAAATAAGATTAAGTTATTAATATTTCAAAAATTAAAAATTAAGAGATTTAAAAAATGAATCTGTTTACCAAACAAGTTTAAATAATTATGATTATTTTAACAATTATCTATTTGAAGTTGCCATAACCTTTTGTTTTGTCATAAAATGATTTTTTTTGTTCATACAAGTTTATTTCTAATAAATAATACAAATTTATTAATATTAAGACAACTAATAAGTAAAAGATTTTAAAAAAAAATTCGTTCATCGAACAAGTTTAAGTCTTTATAACTATTTGAACAATTATTTATTTCAAATTGTAAGGACTTTTTGTTTTGTCATAAAATAATTGTTTCTATTTACACAAGCCTATTTGGATTAAAATAATATTAATTTATTAATATTTTAAAAATTAATAAGTAAAAGATTTAAAAATAAATATGTTTTCCGAACAAGTTCAAATAGTCATGACTATTTGAATAATTATCTATTTCAAATTATTGTGACCTTTTGTTTTGTAATAAAACAATTGTTTCAATTCATATAAGCTTATTTGAAATAAAATAATACTGATTTATTAATATTTCAAAATTAATGAGCAAGAGAATTAAAAAATGAATCAGTTTATCGAACATGTTTAAATAGTTATGACTATTTGAACAATTATCTGTTTCAAAACATTATGGCCTTTTCATTTGTTATAAAACAATTGGTTCTATTCATATAAGCTTATTTTAAATAAAATAATATAAATTTATTAATATTTCAAAAATTAATAAGTAAAAAATTTGAAAATAAATATATTTTCTAAACACGTTCAAATAGTTATAACTATTTGAATAATTATCTATTTCAAATCATTATGACCTTTTATTTTTTCATAAATCGATTGTTTTTGTTCATAAAAGCTTATTTGGATTGAAATAATAATTTAATAAAATACCAAAAATTAATAAGTAAAAGATTTAAAAAATAAATCCGTGTACCAGGAGTTCAAAAAGTTATGACTATTTGAATAATTATTTATTTCAAAAAGTTATGATCTTTTATTTTGTCATAAAACAATTGTTTCTATTCATACAAGTTTATTTGAAATAAAATAATAATAATTTATTAATATTCTAAAAATTAATAAGTTGGTGATTTAAAAAATAAATTTGTACACCAAACAAGTTTAGATAGTCAAGTCCATTTGAATTATTATCTATTTGAAATAGTTAATACATTTTTTTATTGTAAAACAATTGTTTCTATTCATACAAAACTATTCAGAATAAAATAATACTAATTTATTAATATTTCAAAAATTAATAAAAGGTTTAAAAATAAAATTTATTTATCAAACCAATTCAAATAGTTATGAGTATTTGAACAATTATCTATCTCAAATCCTTATGATCTTTGTTTTGTCATAAAACAATAGTTTCTATTCATACAAGCTTTTTTGAAGAAAAATATTGGTAAATTAATAATATTCTAAAAATTAATGAGTAAGAGATTTAAAAAATAAATGTGTTTGCCGAACTAGTTGAAATAATTAAGATAATTAGAATAATTATCTATTTCAAATCACTTTGACCTTTTGTTTAGTCATAAAATAATTTTTTCAGTTCATACATGCTTATTTGAAATAAAATAATACTAATTTATTAACATGCAGAACATTAATACACAAGAAATTTTAAAAATAAATCTGTTTACCAAACAAGTTCAAATAGTTATGAAGATTTAAATAATTATCTATTTAAAATAAATATGACCTTTTGTTTTATCAAGAAAAAATTCTTTCAGTTTATAAAAGCTTGGTTGAAATAAAATAATATTACTTTATTAATATTTCAAAAACTAATAAGTTAGAGATTTAAAAAATAAGTTAGTTTATCAAATCAGTTCAAATAATTATGGCCTTTTAAACAATTATCTATTTCAAATCATTATGAACTTTTTTTTTGTCATAAAACAATTGTTTTTCATCATACAAGCCTATTCAAAATAAAATAATACTAATTTATTTATATTTCAAAAATTAATAAGAGATTTAAAAAATAAATCAGTTTACTGAACTAGTTCTTATTTAAATAATTATCTATTTCAAATTGTTATAACCTATTATTTTGTTATAAAATAATTGTTTTAGTTCATATAAGCTTATTTAGAAAAAAATAATACTAATTTAATAATATTCACAAAATTAATAACTAAGAGATTTAAAAAATAAATTTATTTGTTGAAGCAGTTCAAACAGTTAAGACTACATGAGCATTTATCTGTTTCAAATTGTTATAACTTTTTGTTTTGTCATAGAACAATTGTTTCAGTTCATACAAGCTTATTTGAAATAAAATAAATCTAATTTATTAATATTCCAAAATTTAATAAGTAAGTGATTTAAAAAGTGAAATGTTTATCAAATTAGTTCAAATAATTATGGCGATGTCAACAATTATCTATTTCAAATCATTATTACCTTTGTATTTGAACATTCAAGCTTTTTTAGAATAAAGTAATACTAATTTATTAATCTTTCAAAAATTAATAAGTAAGAGATTTAAAAAATAAATCTGATTACCAAACTAGTTCAAATAGTTTTAACTATTTGAACAATTGTAAACTTGAAATTGTTATAACCTTTTGTTCTATCATAAAATAATTATTTTTATTCTTACAAGTTTATTTGGAATAAAATAACACTAATCTAATAATATTCCAAAAATTAATAAATAAGAGAATTAAAAAATAAATTTCTTTGCCAAGCCAATTCAAATATTTATGATTATATGAACAATTATCTATTTCAAATCATTATGACCTTTTGTTTTGTCATAAAATAAGGTTTTTTTTGAATTCATACTAGCTTATTTAGAATAAAATGTAATATATTTATTAATATTTTGAAAATTAATAAGTAAGAGATTTAAAAAATAATTTTGTTTACCTAACTAGTTCAAATAATTATGACTATTTGAACAATTATCTATTTCAAATCATTATGACTTTTTGTTTTGTCATAACAAAAATGTTTTTGTTCATATAAGTTTGTTTGGAATAAAGTAATACTAATATATGAATATTTCAAAAATTAATAAGTGATTTAAAAAATAAATCTATTTATCAAACTAGTTCAAATAGTTATTACTATTTGAGCAATTATTTATTTCAATATAGAAGCTTTTTTGAAATAAAATAATGGAAATTTATTAATATTTCAAGAATTAATAAGACATTTAAAAAATAAATCTATTTGTTGAACTAGTTCAAATAGTTAAGACTATTTGAATAATTATTTATTTCAAATTGTTATAACCCTTTGGTTCTATCATAAAAAATTGTTTTTGTTCATATAAGTTTATTTGAAAGAAAATAATACTAATTTAGTAATATTCTAAAAATTAATAACTAAGATTTAAAAAATGAATCTGTTTGTTGAACCAGTTCAAATAGTTAAAACTATATAAACAATTATTTATTTCAAATTGTTATAAGCTTTTGTCTATAACTATTTGAACAATTGTCTATTTCAAATCGTTATTACTTTTTGTTATTTTATAAAATAATTGTTTTTGTTAATATAAGTTTCTTCGAAATAAAATAATACTAATTTATTAATATTTAGAAAATTAATCAAAAAGAGATGTAAAAATTAAATTTGCTTACCAAACTATTTCAAACAGTTTTAACTATTTGAATAATTATCTATTTCGAATCATCATAAACTTTTATTTTGTCATCAAACAATTGGTTCTGTTAATACTATTTTATTCTAAATAAAATAATACTAATTTAATAATATTCAAACCTTAATAACCTACAAAATTAAAAAATAAATCTAGCTGCCCAACCAATTCAAATAGTTAAAACTCTAAGAACAATTATCTATTTTAAATCGTTATGGCCTTTTCTTTAGTCATAAAACAACTATTTTGTTTGCACAAGTTTATTTAGATTAAAATAATACTAATTTAATAATGTTTAAAAAATTAATAAGTAAAAGATTTAAAAAATAAATTTGTTTACTAAATTAGTTCAAATGGTTAAGACTATTAAAATAACTATCTATTTCAAATCGTTTGAACCTTCTGTTGAGTCATAAAACAAATTGCTTTAGTTCATACAAGCTTATATAGAATAAATTAATTCTAATTTATTAACATTTAGGTAATTGATAGGAAAGAGATTTAAAAAATAAATCTATTTGTTGAACACATTCAAATAGTTATTATTATTTTAACAATTATCTATTTAAAATCGTTATAACCTTTTGATTTGTCATAAAATAATTGTTTCAACTAATACAAGCTTAGACAAAATAGAATAATACTAATTTATTAATATTTCCTAAATTAATAAGTAAGAAATTTAAAAAATAAATCTATTTACTAAATTAATTAAAATAATTATGGCTATTTAAATGATTATCTATTTCAAATCATTAAGACTTTTTTTTTGTCATAAAAGAATTGTTTTTTATTATACAAGCTTATTTGAAATAAAATAATACTAATTGATTAATATTTCAAAAATTAATAAGTAACAAATTTAAACAATAAATCTGTTTATCGTTATGACTATTTGAGCAATTATCAATCTCAAATCATTAAAACTTTTTTTTTTGTCATAAAACAATTGTTTCGAATCATAGAAATGTATTTGGTTAAAAATAATACTAATTTAATAATATTTCAAAAAATAATAAGTAGGAGATTTAAAAAATAAATCAGTTTGTCGAACCAATTCAAATAGTTAAAACTATTAGAATAATTATCTATTTCAAATCGTTTTGACCTTTATTTTAGTTATAAAATATTTGTTTCATATCTTACAAGCTTATTTGGAATAAAATAATCTAAATTAATTAACATCTCAAAAATTAATAAGCAAAAGATTTGAAAAAATAAATCTACTTACTGAATAAGTTCAAATAGCTATGACTATTTGAATAATTATTTATTTAAAATCATTATGACCTTTTATTTTGACATAAAATAATTGTTTCAATTCATACTAGCTTATTCAAAATAAAATAAAATAAATTTATTAATATTTCAAAAATTAATAAGTAAGAGATTAAAAAAAATTATTTACCTAGCCAGTTCAAATAATTATCTATTTCAAATTGTTATAAATTTTTGTTTTGTCATAAAACAAAAGTTTTTGCTTATATAAGTTTGTTCGAAATAAAATAATACTAATCTATTAATATTTCAAAAATTAATAAGAGATTTAAAAAATAAATCTGTTTATCAAACCAATTCAAATAGTTATGACTATTTAAATAATTATTTATTTCAAATTGTTATAACTCTTTGTTTTGCTATAAAACAATAGTTTCTATTCATGCAAGCTTATTTGAATTAAAATAATATTAATTTATTAATATTTTAAAAATTAATAAGTAACAAATTTAAAAAATAAATATGTTTATCTAACTAGATCAAATAGTCATGACTATTTGAATAATTATCTATTTCAAATCGATACAACCTTTTGATTTGTCATAAAAAAATTATTTCAGCACATATAAACTTATTCAAAATAAATAAATACTATGTTATCAATATTCTAAAAATTAATAATTAAGAGATTTAAAAAATGAATATGTTTATCGAACAAGTTTAAATAATTATGACTATTTGAACAATTATCTATTTGGAATCACTATAACCTTTTATTTTGTTATAAAATGATTTTTTCTATTCATACAAGCTTATTTCAAATAAAATATTACAAATTTATTAATATTAAGACAATTAATAAGTAAAAGATTTAAAAAATAAATATGTTCGCCGAACAAGTTTAAATCATTTTGACTATTTGAATAATTATTCATTTCAAATTGTTATGACTTTTTTGTTTTATCATCAAACAATTGTTTTTGTTCATACAAGCTTATTCGGATTAAAATAATATTAATTTATTAATATTTCAACAATTAATAAGTAAAAGATTTAAAAAATAAAGTTGTTTTTTGAAGAAGTTTAAATAGTTATGATTATTTGAATAATTATCTATTTCAAATCATTGTGACCTTTTATTTTGTAATAAAACAATTGTTTCAGTTCATATAAACTTATTTGAAATAAAATAATACTAATATATTAATATTCCAAAAATTAAAGAGTAAGAGAATTAAAAAAATGAATATGTTTACCAAACAAGTTTAAATAGTTATGACTATTTGAATGATTATCTATTTCAAAACATTATGACATTTTGTTTTATCATAAAACAATCGGTTTTGTTCATGTAAGCTTATTTCAAATAAAATAATATAAATTAATTAATATTCTAAAAATTAATAAGTAAAAATTTAAAAAATAAATCTATTTTCTGAACACGTTCAAATAGTTATAACTATTTAAGCAATTATCTATTTCAAATCGTTATGACCATTTGTTCTATCATAAACCAATTGTTTCTTTCCAAACAAACTTATTCAAATAAAATAATACTAATTTATTAATATTTCAAAATTAATAAGTAAAAGATTTAAAAATAAATCTATTTATCAAGTGAGTTCAAATTGTTATGACTATTTGAACAATTATCTATTTCAAATCGTTATGACCATTTGTTTCGTCATAAACCAATTGTTTCTTTTCAAACAAGCTTATTCGGAATAAAATTATACTAATTTATTAATATTTCCAAATTAATAAGTAAAAGATTTAAAAATAAATTTGTTTACCGAGGGAGTTTAAATTATCTATTTAAACAATTATTTATTTCAAATAATTATGATCTTTTGTTTTGTCATAAAACAATTTTTTCTATTCATACAAGTGTATTTGGAATAAAATAATACTAATTTATTAATGTTCTAAAAATTAATAAGTTGAAGATTTAAAAAATTAATCTGTTTACCAAAGAAGTTTAAATAGTCATGTTCATTTGAACTATTATCTATTTCAAATCATTATGACATTTTGTTTTGTCGTAAAATAATTATTTCTATTCATACAAAATTATTCATAAAAAAAATAATACTAATTTATTACTATTTCAAAAATTAATAAGAGATTTAAAAACTAAATCTCTTTACTAAATCAGTTTGAATAGTTATGACTATTGGAACAATTATCTATCTGAAATTGGTATGATCATTTTTTTATCCTAAAACATTTTATTTCTATTCATATAAGCTTATTTGAAATAAAATATTGCTAAATTAATAGTATTCTAAAAATTAATGAGGATTTAAAAAATAAATGTGTCTATTGAACAGCTCAAATAGTTAAGATTATTAGAACAATTATCTATTTCAAATCATTCTGACCTTTTGTTTAGTAATAAAATAATTGTTTTAGTTCATACATGCTATTAAAAAATAAAATAATACTATTTTATTAACATTCAAAAAATTAATAAGCAATAAATTAAAAAAATAAATATGTTTACCAAACAAGTTCAAATAGTTATGACTATTTGAAGAATTATATATTTAAAACCATTATGACCTTTTGTTTTATCATAAAATAATGGTTTCAGTTCATAAAAACTTATTTGAAATAAATAATATTACTTTAATAATATTTTTAAAATTGATAAGTTAAGGATTTAATAAATAAATCAATTTATCGAATTAGTTCAAATAATTATGGCCAGTTGAACAATTATCTATTTCAAATCGTTATGAACTTTTGTTTTGTTATAAAACAATTGTTTTTCATCATACAATCCTATTTGGAATGAAATAATACTAATTTATTAATATTTCAAAAATTAATAAGTAGGAGATATAAAAAAAAAATTATTTTCCGAACCAGTTAAAATGGTTATGACTATTTCAACAATTATATATTTCAAATTGTTATAACCTTTTGTTCTATCATAAAACAATTATTTTTGTTCATACAAGCTTATTTGAACAATAAATTTATTTGTAGAACTAGTTCAAATAGTTAAAGCTATATGAACAATTCTTTATTTCAAATCATTATGACCATTTGTTTTATTGTAAAATAATTTTTTTAGTTCTTAGTAACTTATTCGAAATAAAATAAAACAAATTTGTTAATATTTTAGAAATTAATGAGTAAGAGATTTAAAAAATAATTTTGTTTGCCGAACCAATTCAAATAATTATGACTATTTGAATAATTATTGATTTCAAATCGTTATGACCTTTTGTTTTATCATAAAACAAATGTTTTTTTTCAAATAAGTTTGTTTGGAATAAAATAATATTAATTTATTAATATTTTAAAAATTAATAAGTAAGAGAGTTAAAAAATAATTTTGTTTACTAAACCAATTCAATTAGTTTAACTATTTGAACAATTATTTATTTCAAATTGTTATGACCATTTGTTTTGTCATAAAATAATTATTTCTATTCATACAGTCTTATTTGGAATAAAAGTAATGCTAATTTATTAATATTTTGAAAATTATTAAGTAACAAATTTTAAAAAATGAATCTATTAGCCTACCTAGTGCAAATATTTATGTTGTTTGAACAATTATCTATTTCAAATCATTATAAGCTTTTGTGTTATCACAAATCAATTGTTTTTATTCATACAAGTTTATTCGAAATAACATAATTCTAGCTTATTAATGTTCCAAAAATAAATAAGAGATTTAAGAAATGAATCTGTTTACTGAACAAGTTTAAATAGCTATGACTATTTGAATAATTATCTATTTCAAATCGTTATAACCTTTTGTTTTGTCATAAAACAAATTTTGCTACTCATACAAGCTTATTTCAAATAAAATAACACAAATTTATTAATATTCAAACAATTAAAAAATAAAAGATTTAAAAAATAAATCTATTTATCACATAAGTTCAAACAGTTATAACTGTTTGAACAATTATTTATTTTAAACTATTATGACTTTTTTTTATAAAATAATTGTTTTTGTTCATACAAGCATATTTGGATTACAATAATATTAATTTATTAATATGTTGACAAATAATAAGTAAAAGATTTTAAAAATAAATATGTTTACCGAACAAGTCCAAATAGTTATAACTATTTGAATAATTTCTATTTCGAACCGTTATGACCTTTCGTTTCATTTTAAAACAATTGTATCAGTTCATATAGGCTTATTCGAAAGAAACTAATACTAATTTATTAATATTCCAAAAATTAAAGAATAAGAAATTTTAAAAATAAATCTATTTACCAAACAAGTTTAAATAGTTATTACTATTTGAACATTTATCTATTTCAAATAGTTTTGACCTTTTGTTTTGTTATAAAACAATTATTTTTTTTCACACAAGCTTATTCTGAATAAATTAATATAAATTTACTAATATTCTAAAAATTAATAAGTAGAAATTTAAAAAATGAATCTATTTTCTAAACACGTTCAAATAGTTATGACTATTTTAACAATTATCTATTTCAAATAGTTATGATCTTTTATTTAATCATAAACCAATTGTTTCTATTCATATAAGCTTATTCGAAATAAAATAATACTAATTTATTAATATTCCAAAAATTAATATGTAAAAGATTTAAAAAATAAATCTATTTATCTAGCAAGCTCAAATAATTATGACTGTTTAAATAATTATTTATTTTAAATAGTTATGATCTTTTGTTTTTCATAAAACAATTGTTTCTATTCATACAAGTTTATTTGGAATAAAATAATACTAATTTATTACTATTCTAAAAATTAATAGGTTGGAGATTTACAAAATAAATCTATTTACCAAACAAATTCAAATAGTCATTTCCATTTAAATAATTATCTATTTCAAATCATTATGACCTTTTGTTTTGTCGTAAAACAATTGTTTCTATTCATACAAAATTATTTGGATTAAAATAATACTGATTTATTAATATTTTGAAAATTAATAAGAGATTTAAAAATTAAATCTGTTTACCGAATCAATTCAAATAGTTATGACTACTTGAACAATTATCTATCTCAAATCATTATGATCTTTATTTTGTCATAAAATAATTGTTTCTTTTCATATTAGCTTATTCAAATTAAGATAATACTAAGTTAATAATAAAATAAATGTGTTTTGTCAATCTAGTTAAAATAGTTAAGACTATTAGAATAATTATCTATTTCAAATCATTCTAACCTTTCATTTAGTCATAAAACAATTATTTTAGTTCGTACAAGCTTATTTGAAAAAAATAATAATAATTTATTAACATTCAAAAATTTAATAAGCAAGAGATTTTAAAAAAATTAATATGTTTACCTAATAAGTTCAAATAGATATGACTATTTGAACAATTATCTATTTAAAATCGTTATAAACTTTTATTTTGTCATAAAATAATTGTTTCAATTCATAAAAATTTATCCAAAATAAAAAAATACTACTTCATTAATATTTCAAAAATTATTAAGCAAGAGATTTAAAAACTAAAGCTATTTTCCAAGCCAATTTAAATAGTAAAGACCATTTGAACAAATATCAATCTCAAATTGCTATGATCTTTGTTTTGTCATAAAAAAAATTGTTTTTGATCATACAAACTTAATCTAATAAAAATAATACTAATTTAATAATACTTCAAAAATTAACAAGTAAGAGATTTAAAAAATAAATGTGTTTGCCATATTAATTCAAATGGCTAAGACTATTAGAATAATTATCTATTTCAAATCATTCTAACCTTTTTGTTTAGTCATAAAATACTTGTTTCAGTTCATACAAGCTTATTTAGAATAAAATAATACTAATTTATTAACATTAAAAAAAATAATAAGCAAGGGATTTCAGAAAGTAAATATATTTACCGAACAAGCTCAAATAGTTATTATTATTTGAACAATTATCTATTTAAAATTATTATGAACTTTTGTTTTGTCATAAAATAATTGTTTCAGTTCATAAAAGTTTATCCAAAATAAAATAATACTACTTTATTAATATTTAAAAAATTAATAAGTAAGAGATTTAAAAAATAAATTAGTGTACTGAATCGGTTCAAATAATTATGGCCAATTGAACAATAAATATTTCAAATCATTATTACCTTTTGTTTTATCATAAAACAATTCTTTTTCAACATACAAGCTTATTTGAAATAAAATAATATTAATTTATTAATATTTCAAGAATTAGAAGAGATTTAACAATAAATTTGTTTATCGAAATAGCTTAAATAGTTATGACTATTTGAATGATTATCTATTTCAAATTGTTATAACCTCTTATTTTGTCATAAAAACAATTATTTCTATTCATACAAGTTTATTTAGAATAAAATAATACTAATTTAATAATATTCTAAAAATTCATAATTAAGAGATTTAAAAACTAAATTCGTTTGCCAAACCAGTTCAAACAGTTAAGACTATAAGAACAATTATCTATTTTAAATCATTATGATCTTTTGTTTTGTCATAAAACAATTATTTCAGCTCATATAAGTTTATTTAGAATAAAATATAACTAATTTGTTAATATTTCAAAATTTTATAAGTAAGAGATTTAAAAAATAATTCTATTTATCGAACCAGTTCAAATAATTAGAACTATTTGAATAATTATCTATTTCAAATCATTATTATTTTTTGTTTTGTCATAAAAAAATTATTTTTGTTCCTATAAGTTTGCTTGAAATAAAATAATACTAATTTATTAAGATTTAGTAAATTAATCAGTAAGAGATTTAAAAAGTAAATTTGTTTGCCAAATCATTTCAAATAGTTTTGACATATGAGTAATTATCTATTTCAGTTCATTATAACTTATTGTTTTGTCATCAAACAATTGGTTTTGTTCATACTATTTTATTCAAAATAAAATAATACTAATTTAATAATATTTTGAAACTTAATAACCAAGTAAATTAAAAGATAAATCTAATTGCTAAACTAGTTTAAATAGTTAAGACTATATGAACATCAATTTTCAAACCGTTATGACAATTTGTTTTATCATAAAATAATTTTTTTGTTCGTACAAGCTTATTAAGATTAAAGTAATACAAATTTGATAATATTTCAAAAATTAATAAGAGATTTAAAAAATAAATTTGTTTACCGAACAAATTTATATGATTAATACTATTAGACCAGTTATCTATTTCAAATCATTCTAGCCTTTTATTTAGTCATAAATCAATTGTTCCAGTTCATACAAGCTTATTCGGAATAAATTAATACTAATTTATTAACATTCAAAAAATTAATAAGAAAGAGATTTAAGAAAATAAATCTATTTATCACACAAGTTCAAATAGTTATTACTATTTAAACAATTGTTTATTTAAAATCGCTATGACCTTTTGTTATTTCATAAAACAATTGTTATAGTTAATACAAGTTTATATGGAATAAAATAATACTAATTTATTAATATTTTTAAAATTAGTAAGTAAGAGAATTAAAAAATAAATTTGTTTACCGAATCAATTAAATAATTATGGCAATTTGAACAATTATCTATTTCAAATCATTATGATCTTTTGTTTTGTTATAAAACAATTGTTTTTTTTTATCATAGAAGCTTATCTAAAATAAAACAATACTAATTTATTAATATTTCAAAAATTAATAAGTACGAGATTTAAAAAATAAATGTGTTTGTTAAACCAGCTCAAATAGTTAAAACTATAAGAATAATTATCTATTTCAAATTGTTCTAACCTTTTTTTAGTCATAAAATATTTGTTTCATATCATACAAGCTTATTTAGAATAAAATAATCCTAATATACTAACATTCAAAATATTAATAAGCAAGAGATTTGAAAAAATAAATTTGTTTACCAAATAAGCTCAAATAGTTATGACTATTTGAACAATTAATTACTTAAAATCATTATGATATTTTGTTTTGTCATAAAACAATTGCTTTAGTTCATAAAAGGTTATCCAAAATAAAATAATATTAATTTTTTAATATTTCAAAAATTAATAAGCAAGAGATTTTAAAAAATAAATTTGTTTTTAAACAAATTTAAATAGTTGTGACTACTTGAACAATTGTTTATTTAAAATCGTTAAGACGCTTTGTTTTCTCATAAAACAATTGTTTCAATTCATAAAAGCTTATTCAAAATAAAATAATAATAATTTATTAATATTCCAAAAATTAATAAGTGATTTAAAAAGTGAATCTACTTACCAAATTAGTTCAAATAATTATGCAATTTCAATAATTATTTATTCCAAATCATTATGAACATTTGTTTTGTCATAAAACAATTGTTTTTCATCATAAAAGCATATTTGGAATAAAATAATACTAATTTATTAATATTTCAAAAATTAATAAGTAAGAGATTTAAAAAATAAATTTGTTTACCAAAGTAGTTCCTATTTGAATAATTACCTATTTTAAATCATTATAACCTTTTGTTCTATTATAAAATAATTGTTTCAGTTCATACAAACTTATTCGAAATAAAATAATACTAATTTAATAATATTCTAAAAATTAATAACTAAGAGATTTAAAAAATAAATTTGTTTGCTAAAACAGTTTAAACAGTTAAGACTACATGAACAATTATCTATTTCAAATCATTATGAACTTTTGTTTTGTCATAAAATAATCGTTTTAGTTCTTACAAGCTTATTTGAAATAAAATAATACAAATTTATTAATATTTCAAAAATTAATAAGTGATTTAAAAAGTGAATCTCTTTACCAAATCATTTCAAATAGTTATGGCCATTTCAATAGTTATCTATTTCAAATTGTTATTACATTTTGTTTGGTCATATAGCAAATGTTTATGATCATTTAAGCTTATTCAAAATAAAATAATACTAATTAATCAATCTTTCAAAAATTAATAAGTAAGCGATAAAAAATAAATCTGTTTATCGAACTAGTTCAAATAATTATGACTATTAGAACAATTGTATACTTCAAATTGTTATAACCTTTTGTTCTATCATAAAAATATTTATTTCTATTCATACAAGCTTATTTGGAATAAAATAATACTAATCTAATAATATTCCAAAAATTAATAACTAAGAGAATTAAAAATAAATTTGTTTGATGAACCAATTCAAATATTTAAGACTATATGAACAATTATCTATTTCAAAATGTTATGACCTTTGGTTTTGTCATAAAACTAATTTTCAATTCGTATTAGCTTATTCAAAATAAAATAAAATGAATTTATTAATGTTTCAAAAATGAATAAGTAAGAGATTTAAAAGAATATTTTTGTTTACCTAACCAATTTAAATAATTATGACTATTTGAACAATGACCTATTTCAAATCGTTATGACCTTTTGTTTGTCATAAAACAAATGTTTTTGTTCATATAAGTTTGTTTGAAATAAAGTAATACTAATCTATAAATATTTCAAAAATTAATAAGAGATTGAAAAAATAAATCTATTTACCAAACTAGTTCAAATAGTTTGACTATTTGACAAATTATTTAGTTCAAATTGTTCTAACTTTTTGTCCTATTATAAAACATTTGTTTTTGTTCATACAAGCTTATTAAAATTAACATAATACTATTTTATTAATATTTTGACAATTAATAAGTAAAAATTTTAAAAAATAAATATGTTTACTGAACTAGATCAAATAGTCATGACCATTTGAATAATTTTCAATTTCGAATCATTATGACTTTTTCTTTTGTCATAAAAGATTTGTTTTAGTTCATATAAGTTTATTAAAAAAAATTAATACCAATTTATTAATATTCCAAAAATTAATAATGAAGAGATTTAAAAAATGAATCTGTTTATTGAACAAGTTAAAATAATTATGACTATTTGAACAATTATCTATTTGAAATTGTTATAACCTTTTTGTTTTGACATAAAATAATTTTTTCTTTTTATACAAGTTTATTTCAAATTAAATAATATAAATTTATTAATATCAAGACAATTAATAAGTAAAAGATTTAAAAAATCAGTCTATTTATTGAATAAGTTTAAACGTTATGACTATTTAAACAATTATTTATTTCAAATTGTTATGACCTTTTGTTTTGCCATAAAACAATTGTTTTTTTTCATACAAGATTATTCAGATTAAAATAATATTAATTATTAATATTTTGACAATTAATAAGTAAAAGATTTAAAAAATAAATATGTTTATCGAACAAGTTGAAATAGTCAAGATTTTTTGAATAATTAACTATTTCAAATCATTATGACCTTTTGTTTAGTAATAAAAAAACAATTTCAATTCAAATAAGCTTATTTGAAATAAAATAATACTAATTTATTAATGTTCCAAAAATTAATGAGTAAGAGAATAAAAAATGAATCTGTTTACCAAACAACCTCAAATAGTTATGACTATCTTAACAATTATCTATTTCAAAATATTATGACCTTTTGTTTTGTCATAAAACAATTGGTTCTATTCATGCAAGCTTATTTTGAATAAAATAATATAAATTGATTAATACTAAAAAAATTAATAAGTAAGAATTTTAAAAATAAATAAGTATTCTAAACACATTCAAATAGTTATAAATTTTAAAAATAAATAAGTATTCTAAACACATTCAAATAGTTATAACTATTTGAATAATTATCCATTTCAAATCATTAATATCTTTTGTTTCCTCATAAACCACTTGTTTTTGTTCATAAAAGTTTATTCGGAATAAAATAATACTAATTTTTTAAAATTCTAAAAATTAATAAGTAAAAGATTTAAAAAGATAAATTTGTTTACTGAGCGAGTTCAAATAGTTATGACTATTTAAACAATTATTTATTTCAAATCGTTATGATTTTTTGACTTGTCATAAAACAATTGTTTCTATTCATACAAGTTTATTCGAAATAAAATAATACTAATTTATTAATATTCTAAAAATTAATAAGTTGAAGATTTAAAAAATAAATTTGTTCACTAAACAAGTTCAAATAGTCAACTCTGTTTAAACTATTAGCTATTTGAAATCGTTATGATATTTTGTTTTATCGTAAAACAATTTTTTCTATTCATACAAAATTATTCAAAATAAAATAATACTAATTTACTAATATTTCAAAAATTAAGAAGAGATTTAAAAACTAAATCTATTTATTGAACCAGTTCAAATAGCTATGACTATTTGAACAATTATCTATAAAAAATCATTATGATCTTTTTTTCTCATAAAATAATTGTTTATGTTCATATAAGCTTATTCAGAGTAAAATATAGCTAAATTAATAATATTCAAAAAATTAATAAGTAAGAGATTTAAAAAATAAATGTGTTTGCTGAACCAGTTCAAATAGTTAAGATTATTAGAATAAGTAGCTATTTTAAATCATTCTGACCTTTTGTTTAGTCATAAAATAATGGTTTCAATATATACAATTATTTATTTAAAATCATTATGACCTTTTGTTTTATCATAAAATAAGTGTTTCAGTTCATTAAATCTTATCCAAAATAAAATAATATTACTTTATTAATATTTCAAAAATTGATAAGTTGGAGATTTAAAAAAATAAATCAATTTATCGAATCAATTCAAATAATTATGACCATTTGAACAATTATCTATTTCAAAGCATTATGAACTTTTGTTTTCTCATAAAACAATTGCTTTTCATCATACAAGCCTATTAGGAATAAAATAATACTAATTTATTAATATTTCAAAAATTAATAAGTAGGAGATTTAAAAAATAAATCTATTTATCAAACCAATTCCTATTTGAACAATTATCTATTTCAAATTATTATAATTATCTGAACAATTATCTCTTTCAAAACATTATAACCAATTTTTTTGTCATAAAATAATTGGTTTTATTCATGCAAGTCTATTTCAAATAAAATAATTTAAATTTATTAATATTCCAAAAATTAAGAAGCAAAAATTTAAAAAATAAATTTGTTTTCTAAACATATTCAAAAAGTTATGACTATTTGAACAATTATCTATTTCAAATCGTTATGACCTTTTGTTTTGTCATAAACTAATTGTTTCTACTTATAAAAGCTTATTCGAAATAAAATAATACTAATTTATGAAAAAACCAAAAATTAATAAGCAAAAGTTCTAAAAAATAAATTTATTTACCGAACAAGTTCAAATAGTTTTGACTATTTAAACAATTATTTATTTCAAATCATTTTCATCTTTTGTTTTTTATAAAACAATTGTTTCTATTCAAACAAGTTTATTCAAAATAAAATAATACTAATTTATTAATATTTTGAAATTTAAGAAGTTGGAGATTTAAAAAATAAATCTATTTACCGAATAAGTTCAAATAGTCACGTCCATTTGAACTATTATCTATTTCAAATCATTATGACACTTTGTTTTGTCAAAAAATAATTGTTTTTATTCATACAAAATTATTCAAAAATAAAATAAAACTAATTTATTAATATTTCAAAAATTAATAAGATATTTAAAAACTAAATTTGTTTGTCGAACCAGTTTAAATAGTTATGACTATTTGAACAATTATCTATCTCAAATCATTATGATCTTTGTTTTGTCATAAAAAAATTGTTTCTATTCTTACAAGCTTATTCAGAGTAAAATACTGCTAAAGTAATCATATTCTAAAAATTAATAAGAGATTTAAAAAATAAATGCATTTGCAGAACTAGTTCAAATAGTGAAGACTGTTGAATAATTATCTATTTCAAATTGTTTTGAACTTTTGTTTAGTCATAGCATAATTGTGTCAATTTATATGCTTATTTGAAATAAATAATACTATTTTATTAACATTCAAAAAATTAATAAGCAAAAAATTAAAAAAAAGTCTATTTACCAAACAAGTTCAAATAGTTATGACTATTTGAACAATTATCTATTTAAAATCATTATAACCTTTTGTTTTATCATAAAATAATTGTTTCAATTCATAAAAGCGTATACTAAATAACATAATATTACTTTATTAATATTTCAAAAAATAAAAAGTTGAAGATTTAAAAATATGTAAATTTATTGGATCAGTTCAAATAATTATGGCCATTTGAACAATTATCTATTTCAAATCATCATGAACTTTTGTTTTGTCATAAAACAATTGTTTTTCATCATACAAGCCTATTCAAAATAAAATAATATTAATTTATTAATATTTCAAAAATTAATAAATAAGAGATTTAAATAATAAATATGCTTATTGATCTAGTTCAAATAGTTATGACTATTTGAACAATTATATATTTCAAATCATTATAACCTTTTGTTTTATCATAAAACAATTATTTATCTTCATACAATCTTATTCGAAATAAAATAGTACTAATCTAATAATATTATGAAAATTAATAACTAAGAGATTTAAAAAATAAATTTGTTTGCCAAACCAATTTAAATATTTAAGACGATATGGATAATTATCTATTCCAAATTGTTATAATTTTTTGTTTTATCATAAAACAAATGTTTTTGTTCATATAAGTTTGTTTGAAATAAAATAATATTACTTTATTAATGTTTCAAAAATTAATAAAAGATTTAATAAATAAATCTATTTACCAAACTAATTCAATAAGTTATAACTATTTGATCAATTATTTATTTCTAATGGTTATGACCATTTCTTTTGTCATAAAATGATTGTTTCTATTATTGCAATCTTATTTGGAATAAAGTAATGCTAATTTATTAATATTATGAAAATTAATAAGTAACAGATTTAAAAAAAATCTGTTAGCTTGACCAATGCAAATAGTTATAATTGTTTGAACAGTTATCTATTTCAGGTCATTAAGACCTTTTATTTTGTCACAAAAAAATTGTTTCTATTCGTACAGGCTTATTAGGAATAACATAATTCTAATTTATTAATATTTCAAAAATTAATAAGAGATTTAAAAATTAAATCTATTTATCAAACAAGTTTAAATAGTTATGACTATTTGAATAATTACCTATTTCAAAATCACTATAACCTTTTGTTTTGTCATAAAATAATTTTTTTCTATTAATACAAGCTTATTTCAATTAAAATAATTCAAATTTATTAATATTCAGACAATTATTAAGTAAAACATTTAAAAAATAACTCTATTTACTTAATAAATTCAAATAGTTATGACTATTTGAATAATTATTTATTTCAAATCGTTATGACTTTTTGTTTGTCATAAAACAATTGTTTTTGTTTATACAAGCTTATTCATATTAAAATAATATTAATTCATTAATATTTTGACAATTAATAAGTAAAAGATTTTAAAAATAAATATGTCTACTGAACAAGTTTGAATAGTCATAACTATTTGAATAATTATCTATTTCAAATCATTATGACCTTTGGTTTCATCATAAAACAATTATATCAATTCATATAGGCTTATCCAAAATAAAATAATATTAATTTATTAATATTCTAAAAATTAATGACTAAGAGATTTAAAAAATGAATCAATTTATCGAGCAAGCTTATTTGAAATAAAATAATACTAATTTATTAACATTAAAAAAATTAATACAAAAGAGATTTGAAAAAATAAATTTGTTTACTGAAAAAATTTAAAAAGTTATGACTATTTTAACAATTATCGATTTCAAATCGTTACGACCTTTTGTTTTGTCATAAAACAATTGTTTTGGTTCGTAAAAGCTTATCCACAATAAAATAATACTACTTTATTATTATTTTAAAAGTTAATAAGTAAGAGATTTAAAAAATAAATTAGTTTATTGAATTAGTTCAAATAATTATGGCCATTTGAACAATTATCTATTTTAAATTGTTATGAACTTTCGTTTTGTCATAAAACAATTGTTTTTCATAATACAAGTCTATTCGAAAGAAAATAATACTAATTTATTAATATTTCAAAAATTAATAAGTAAGAAATTTAAAAAATAAATATACTTAAAAAACTAGTTCAAATAGTTATGACTATTTGAACAATTATATATTTCAAATTGTTGTAACCTTTTGTTTTATCATAAAACAATTATTTATCTTCATACAAGTGTATTTAAAATAAAATAATACTAATATAATAATATTATGAAAATTAATAACTAAGAGATTCAAAAAATAAATTTGTTTGCCAAACCATTTCAAATAGTTAAGGCTATATGAATAATTATCTATTTCAAATCGATATAACCTTTTGTTTTATCTCAAAACAAATGTTTTTGTTCATATAAGTTTGTTTAGAAAAAATAATGTTAATTTATTGATATTTCAAAAATTAATAAGAGATTTAATAAATAAATCTGTTTACAAAATCAGTTCAATTATTTTTAACAATTTGAATAATTATTTATTTCAAGTCATTATAACCATTTGTTTTGTCATAAAACAATTGTTTCTATTAATATAATCTTATTCAAAATAAGGTAAAGCTAATTTTTTAATAGTCTAAAAATTAGTAAGTAACGAACTTAAAAAAAGAATCCGTTGGCCTAGTCAGTACAAATAGTTATAACTATTTGAATAATTATCTATTTCAAATCATTATTATCTTTTGTTTTTTCATAAAACAATTGTTTCTGTGTGTACAAGCTGATTTGGAATAACATAATTCTAATTTATTAATATTCCAAAAATTAATAAGAGATGTAAAAACTAAATATGTTTATCGAACAAGTTCAAATAGTTATGACTATTTAAATAATTATCTATTTCAAATCACTTGTTTTGTCATAAAATAATTCTTTCTATTCATACAAGCTTATTTCAATTAAAATAACACAAATTTAATAATATTTGGACAACTGAAAAAATAAAAAATTTTAAAAAATAAATCTGTTTATCGAATAAGTTCAAATAGTTATGACTATTTGAATAATTATTTATTTCAAATTGTTATAACTTTTTGTTTTGTCATAAAACAATCGTTTTTGTTTATGCAAGCTTATTCATATTAAAATAATATTAATTTATTAATAGTTCATCAATTAATAAGTAAAAGATTTTAAAAATAAATATGTTTATAGAAAATGTTCAAATAGTTATAACTATTTCAATAATTATCTATTTCGAACCATTATGACCTTTTGTTTCATCATAAAAAAATTGTATTAGTTCATATAGAATTACTCAAAAAATTAATACTAATTTATTAATATTTCAAAAATTAATGAGTAAGAGATTTAAAATATGAATATATTTACCGAACAAGTTCAAATGGTTATGACTATTTGAACAATTATCTATTTCAAATAATACTAATTTATTAATATTCAAAAAATTAATGAGTAAGATTTAAAAAAATAAATTTGTTTACTGAACAAGTTCAAATAGATTTGACAATTTAAACAATTATCTATTTCTAGTTGTTATGACCTTTTGTTTTGTCATAAAACAATTGTTTTAATTCATAAAAACTTATCTAAAATAAAATAATACTATTTTTTTAATATTTCAAAAATTAGCAAGCAAGAGATTTAGAGACTAAAGCTATTTTCCAAACCAGTTTAAATTGTTATGACTATTTGAACGAATATCAATCTCAAATTTTTATGATCTTTCTTTTCCTATAAAACAATTGTTTCTAATCATATGAGTTTATTTGGATAAAATAATACTAATTTAATAACATTCAAAAAATTAATAAGAGATTTAAAAAATAAATGTGTTTGCTGAACCAGTTCAAATAGTTAAGACTTTTAGAATATTTATCTATTTCAAATCGCTTTGACCTTTTGTTTAGTCATACAATAATTGTTTCAATTCATACAAGCTTATTCGGAATAAAACAATATTAATTTATTAACATTCAAAAAATTAATAAGCATGAGATTTGAAAAATAAAACTATTTACTAAACAATGTCAAATACTTATGACTATTTAAATAATTATCTATTTAAAATCATTATGACCATTTATTTTGTCATAAAGTAATTGTTTTAGTTCATAAAATCTTATCCAAATAAAATAATACTACTTTATTAATTTTCAAAAGTTAATAAGTAAAAGATTTAAAAAATAAATCAATTTACCAAAACAGTCCAAATAATTATGGCCATTTGAACAACTATCTATTACCTTTTGTTTTGTCATAAAACAATTGCTTTTCAACATACAAGCTTATTTGAAATAAAATAATACTAATTTATTAATATTTCAAGAATTAATAAGAGTTTTAAAAAATATATTTATTTATCGAACTAGTTCAAATAGTTATGACTATTTGAATAATTACTTTTTCAAATTGTTATGACCTTTTTGTTCTATCATAAAATAATTGTTTATGTTCATACAAGCTTATTCAGAATAAAATAATACTAATTTAGTAATTTTTGAAAAATAATAACTTAGAGATTTAAAAAATAAATCTATTTTCTGAACTAATTCAAACAATTAAGACTAGATGAACCATTATTTATTTGAAATTGTTATGACCTTTTGTTTTGTTATAAAACAATTATTTCAGCTCATATAAGCTTATTCAAAATATAATAAAACTAGTTTTTAATATTTCAAAATTTTTTAAGTAAGAGATTTAGAAAATAGTTCTATTTACCAAACCAGTTCAAATACTTATAACTATTTAAACAATTATCTATTTCAAATTGTTATTACTTTATTTTTGTCATAAAACAATTGTTTTTGTTAATATAAGTTTGTTTGAAAGAAAATTATACTAATTTATTAATATTTAGAAAATTAATCTGTAAGAGATTTAAAAAGTAAATATGCTTATCAAACCATTTCAAATAGTTTTGACTATTTGAAAAATTATCTATTTCAAATTGTTATAACATTTTATTTTGTCATCAAACAATTGGTTTTGTTCATACTATTTTATTCAGAATAAAGTAATATTAATTTAATAATATTTTAAACTTAAGTAAATTAAAAAATAAATCTAATTACCGAATCAATTCAAATAGTTAAGACTATATGAATGATTATCTATTTCAAACTATTATGACCTTTTAATTTGTCGTAAAACAATTGTATTGTTCCTACAAGCTTATTCGGATTTAAATAATACTAATTTAATAATATTTCACAAATTAATAAGTAAGAGATTTAAAAAATAAATTTGTTTGTTGAATTAGTTCAAATGGATAAGACTATTAGTATAATTATCTATTTCAAATTGTTTTGACTTTTTGTTTAGTTATAAAATAATTGTTTTAGCTCATACAAGCTTATTCAAAATAAATTAATACTAATTTATTAACATTCAAAAAATTAATAACAAAAAGAGATTTAAAAAATAAATATGTTTACTAATCAAGTTTAAATAGCTATTACTATTTGAACAATTGTCTATTTAAAATCGTTATAACCATTTGATTTGTCATAAAACAATTGTTTCAATTAGCACAAGCTTAGACAGAATAAAATAACACTAATTTATTAATCTTTTTGAAATTAATAAGTAAGAAATTTAAACAATAAATCTATTTACTAAATCATTTAAAATAATTATGGCCATTTGAATGATTATCTATTTGAAATTGTTATGATTTTTTGTTATGTCATAAAACAATTGTTTTGATCATACAAGCTTATTTGAAATAAAATAATACTAATTTATTAATATTTCAAAAATTAATAAGTAAGAGAATTAAAAACTAAATCTGTTTACCGAGCCAATTCAAATAGTATGACTATTTGAACAATTTTCATTCTCAAATCATTAAGATCTTTTTTTTTACCATAAAACCATTTGTTTCTATTCATAAAAGCTTATTTGGTTAAAAATAATACTAATTTAATAATATTCCAAAAATTAATAAGTAAGAGATTTAAAAAATAAATGTGCTTGCGGAACCAGTTTAAATAGTTAAAACCATTAGAATAATTATCTATTTCATATCGTTCTAATATTTTATTTAGTCATAAAATATTTATTTCATATCTTACAACCTTATTTAGAATAAAATAATCCAAATTTATTAACATTGAAAAAATTAATAAGCAAGAGATTTGAAAAAATAAATCTGTTTACTGAACAAGTTTAAATAGATATGATTATTTGAACAATTATTTATTTAAAATTGTTATGACCTTTCGTTTTGACATAAAACAATTGTTCCAGTTCATAAAAGCATATCCAAAATAAAATAATACTAATTTCTTAATATTTTGAAAATTAATAAGAAAGAGTTTAAAATATAAATTTGTTTATCGAACAAATTCAAATAGTTATGACTATTTGAACATTTGTTTATTTAAAATCATTATGACCTTTTGTTTTGTTATAAAACAATTGTTTCAATTCATACAAGCTTATTCAAAATAAAATAATACTAATTTATTAATATTCTAAAAATTAATAAGTGATTTAAAAAGTGAATCTATTTATCGAATCGATTTAAATAATTATTGCCATTTCAATAATTATCTGTTTCAAATCGTTGTTACCTTTTGTTTGGTCACATAACAATTGTTTTGTCACATAACAATTGTTTTATATCATACAAGCTTATTCAAAATAAAATAATACTAATTTATTAATCTTTCAAAAATTAATAAGTAAGAGATTTAAAAAATAAATCTATTTACCAAACTAGTTTAAATAGTTCTGACTATTTGAAGAATTGTATACTTTAAATCAATTATTTACAAAATAAACCTTTTGTTCTATTGTAAAATAATTATTTATGTTCATACAAGCTTATTTGAAATAAAATAATACTAATCTAATAATATTTCAAAAATTAATAATTAAGAGATTTAAAAATTAAATTTGTTTGTCGAACTAGCTCAAATTGTTAAGACTATACGAACAATTTTTTTATTTTAAATTATTATGACCTTTTGGTTTTGTCATAAAATAAATTTTCAATTCATACTAGCGTATTCAAAATAAAATAAAATGAATTTATTAATATTTCAAAAATTAATAAGTAAGATATTTAAAAAATAATTCTATTTATGACTATTTGAATAATTATCTATTTCAAATCATTACGACATTTTGTTTTGTCATAAAAAAAATGTTTTTGTTCATATAAGTTTGTTCAAAATAAACTAATACAAATCTATTAATATTTCAGAAATTAATAAGAGATTTAAAAAATAAGTCTTTTTATCAAGCCAATTCAAATATTTATGACTATTTGAGCGATTAATTATTTCAAATCGTTTTGACTTTTTGTTCTCTTATAAAATAATAGTTTCTATTCATACAACCTTATTCAGATAAAATAATAATAATTTATTAATATTCCAACAATTAATAAGTAAAAAATTTTAAAAATAAATATGTTTATTGAACTAGATCAAATAGTCATGACTATTTGAATAATTATCTATTTCAAATTGTTATAGATTTTGTTTTATCATAAAAAATTATTTTAGTTCATATAAGCTTATTCAAAATAAAATAACACTAAGTTATTAATATTCCAAAAATTAATAATTAAGAGATTTAAAAAATGAAACTATTTACCAAACAAGTTTAAATAATTATGACTATTTGAACAATTATCTTTTTGGAATCACTATAACCTTTTGTTTTGTCATAAAAAAATTTCATCTATTCATACAAGCTTATTTCAAATAAAATAATATAAATTTATTAATATTATGATAATTAATAAGTAAAAGATTTAAAAAATAAATCTGTTTACCAACAACTTCAAATCGTCATGACTATCTGAACAACAAATTATTATGGCTTTTTGTTTTGTCATAAAACAATTGTTTCTATTCATACAAGCTTATTAAGCTTAAAATAATATTAATTTATTAATATTTCAACAATTAATAAGTAAAGGATTTTAAAAAATAAATATATTTACCAAACAATTTCAAATAGTTATGTCTATTTGAATAAGCATCCATTTCAAATGACTGTGACCTTTTGTTTTGTAATAAAACAATTGTTTCAGTTAACATAAGCTTATTTGAAGTAAAATAATAACAATTTATTAGTATTCCAAAAATTAATGAGTAAGAGAACTAAAAAAATGAATCTGTTTACCAAACAAGTTCAAATAGTTATGACTATATGAACAATTATCTATTTCAAAATATTGTTTCTATTCATCCAAGCTTATTTCGAATAAAATAATATAAATTAATTAATATTCCAAAAAATAATAAGCAAAATTTTCAAAAATAAACTTATTTTTTGAACACATTCAAATAGGTATGACTATTTGAACAATTATCTATTTCAAATCGTTATGACCATTTATTTTGTCATAACCAATTGCTTTTGTTCATACAAGCTTATTTGGAATAAAATAATACTAATTTATTAAAATTTCAAAAATTAATAAGTAAAAGATTTAAAAAATAAATCTATTTACCGAGCGAGTTCAATGAGTTATGACTATTTGATTAATTAGTTATTTCAAATTGTTATGATCTTTTGTTTTATCATAAAACAATTGTTTCTATTCATAAAAGTTTATTTGGAATAAAATAATATTAATTTATTAATATTAAAAAAATTAATAAGTTAGAGATTTAAAAATTAAATCAATTTACCAAACAAGTTCAAATAGTTATGTCCGTTTGAACTATCATCTATTTCAAACCGTTATGATATTTTATTTTGTCATAAAATAATGTCAATTTATTACTATTTCAAAAATTAATAAGGATTTAAAAACCAGTTTAAGTAGTTAAGCCTATGAGAACAATTATCTATTTCAAATTGTTCTGACCTTTTATTTAGTTATAAAATAATTGTTTCAGTTCATAAATGCTTATTCAAAATAAAATAAAACTAATTTATAAACATTCAAAAAATTAATAAGCATGAAACTAAAAAAAATAAATCTGTTTATCGAACAAGTTTAAATAGCTATGCCTATTTGAACAATTATTTATTTAAAATTGTTATGACCTTTTATTTTTATCAAAAAACAATTGTTTCAGTGCATGAAAGCTTATCCAAAATAAAATAATATTACTTATTAATATTTCAAAAATTGATAAGTTAGTGATTTAAAAAATAAATCAGTTTATCGAATCAGTTCAAATAATTATAGCCATTTAAATAATTATCTATTTCAAATCATTATGAACTTTTATTTTGTCATAAAATAATTTTTTTCATCATACAAGTCTATTTGGTATAAAATAATACTTATTTAGTAATATTTTAAAAATTAATAAGTAGGAGATGTAAAAAATAAATTTGTTTACTGAACCAGTTCAAATAGTTATGACTATTTGAACAATTATATATTTCGAATTGTTATAACCTTTTGTTATGTAATAAAATAATTATTTTTGTTCATACAAGTATATTCGAAATAAAATAATACTAATGTAATAATATTTTGAAAATTAGTAACCATGAGATTTAAAAAATAAATTTATTTACTGAACCAATTCAAATAGTTAAGACTATATGAACAATTCTTTATTTTAAATTGTTATGATCTTTTCTTTTGTCATAAAATAATTTTTTCAGTTCTGAGTAACTTATTTAGAATAAAATAAAACAAATTTATTAATGTTTCAAAAATTAATAACTAAGAGATTTAAAAAATAATTCTATTTGACTATTTGAACAATTATATATTTCAAGTCATTATTACTTTTTGTTTTGTCATAAACAAATGCTTTTGTTCATATAAGTTCATTTGGAATAAAATAATATTAATTTATTAATATTTTGAAAATTAAGAAGTAAGAGATTTAAAAAATAAATTTGTTTACTAAACCTATTCAATTAGTTATAACAATTTGAACAATTATTTACTTTAAATCGTGATGACTATTTGTTTTGTCATAAAAGAATTGTTTCTGTTCATACTGTTTTATTTGGAATACAGTATTGCTAATTTATTAATATTCTGAAAATTAATAACGGATTTAAAAAATGAATATGTTGGCCTGACTAGTATGAATAGCTATGACTGTTTGAATAATTATCTATTTCAAATTGTTATGACCTTTTGTTTTATCACAAAATAATTGCTCCTATTCAGACAAGCTTATCCAAAATAATATAATTCTAATTTATTAATATTCCAAAAATTAATAAGTAAGAGATTTAAAAAATAAATTTGTTTACTGAACAAGTTCAAATAGTTATGACTATTTGAACAATTATCTATTTCAAATCACTATAACTTTCTATTTTGTCATAAAACAATTTTTTCTATTAATACAAGCTTATTTTAAATAAAATAATACAAATTTGTTAATATTCCAAAAATTAATAAGTAAAAATTTAAAAAATAAATAAGTTTTCTGAACACATTCAAATGGTTATGACTATTTGAACAATTATCTATTTCAAATAGTTATGACCTTTTGTTTTGTCATAAGCCAATTGTTTTTGTTCATACAAGCATATTCAAAATAAAATAATATTAGTTTATTAATATTCCAAAAATTGATAAGTAAAAGATTTAAAAAATAAATCTATTTACCTAGCAAGTTTAAATAATTAGACTGTTTGAACAATTATTTAATTAAAATAGTTATAATCTTTTATTTTATCATAAAACAATTGTTTCTATTCATACAATTTATTCATAATAAAATAATACTAATTTATTAATATTCTGAAAATTAATAGGTATGATATTTAAAAAATAAATCTGTTTACTAAACAAGTTCAAATAGTCATGTCCATTTGAACAATTATCTATTTGAAATCGTTATGACATTTTGTTTTATCATAAACTATTGTTTCTGTTCATGCAAAATTATTCAAAATAAAATAATGCTAATCTATTGATATTTTGAAAATTAATAATAGATTTAAAAACTAAATTTGTTTATGGGAATAATTCAAACAATTATGACTATTTAAACAATTATCTATGTCAAATCGTTATGATCTTTATTTTATCAAAAAACAATTGTTTCTTTTCATATAAGCTTATTCGAATTAAAAAAATACTAAGGTAATAATATTCCAAAAATTAATAAGTAAGAGATTTAAAAAATAAATGTGTTTGACAATTCAAATAGTTAAGACTATTAGAATAATTATTTATTTCAAATCATTCTAACCTTTTGTTTAGTCACCAAAATAATTATTTCAATTCATACAAGCTTATTCAAAATAAAATAATAGTACTTTATTAACATTTGAAAAATTAATGAGTAAGAGATTAAAAAAAATATGTTTATTGAACAAGTTCTAATAGATTTGACTATTTAAACAATTATCTATTTAAAGTCATCAAGACCTTTTGTTTTGTCATAAAAAAATTGTTTTAATTCATAAAAACTTATCCGAAATAAAATAATACTACCTTACTAATATTTTAAAAATTAATAAGCAAGAGATTTAAAAACTAAAGCTGTTTTACGAACCAGTTCTAATAGTTATGACTACTTGAACAAATATGAATCTCAAATAGTTATGATCATTGTTTTCTCATAAAGCAATTATTTTTTATCATACAAGCCTTTTTAGATAAAAATAATATTAATTTATTAATATTCAAAAAATTAATAAGAGATTTAAAAATATATGTATGTTTGCCAAACCAGTTAAATAGTTAAAAGTATTAGAATAATTATCTGTTTCAAATCATTCTAACATTTTGTTTAGTCGTATAATAATTATTTAGTTTACACAAGCTTAGTTAAAATAAAATAATACCAATTTATCAACATTCAAAAAATTAATAAGCAAGAGATTTGAAAAAATAAATTTGTTTATCGAACAAGTTCAAATAGTTATGACTATTTGAACAATTATCTATTTAAAATCGTTATGACCTTTTGTTTTGTCATAAAACCATCTTTTTAGTCCTTAAAAGCTCTTCCAAAACAAAATAATACTACCTTATTAATATTTCAAAATTTAATAAGTAAGAGATTTAAAAAATAAATTAGTTTACCAAAACAGTTCAAATAATTATGCTCATTCGAATAGCTACCTATTTCAAATCGTTGTTACTTTTTGGTTTGTCTTAAAACAATTGTTTTTCAACATACAAGCTTATTTGAAATAAAATAATGCTAATTTATTAATATTTCAAGAATTAATAAGAGATTTAAAAAGTAAATCTGTTTACCGAACCAGTTCAAATAGTTATGACTATTTGAACAATTACCAAATTGTTATAACCTTTTGTTCTATCATAAAACAATTATTTCTATTCATACAAGCTTATAATACTAATTTAATAATATTCTAAAAATTAATAACTAAGAGATTTAAAAAATAAATATGTTTGCCAAACCAATTCAAATAGTTAAGACTATATGAACAATTATTTATTTCAAATTGTTATGACCTTTTGTTTTGTCATAAAACAATTATTTTAGCTCGTAAAAGCTTATCCAAGAAAAATAATATTACTTTATTAATATTTCAAAAGTTAATAAGTAAGAGATTTAAAAAATAAATTAGTTTACCGAAACAGTTCAAATAATTATGGCCATTTAAACACTACCTATTTCAAAGCATTATTACTTTTTGTTTTGTCTTAAAACAATTGTTATTCAACATACAAGCTTATTCAAAATAAAATAATACTAATTTATGAATATTTCAAGAATTAATAAGAGATTTAAATAGTAAATCTGTTTACTAAACCAGTTCAAATAGTTTTGACTATTTAAACAATTATCTATTTCAAATTGTTATAACCTTTTGTTCTATCATAAAACAATTATTTCTATTCATGTAAGCCTATTTCGAATAAAATAATATTAATTTAGTAATATTCTAAAAATTAGTAACCAAGATATTTAAAAAATAAATCTATTTGCCAAACTAGTTTAAACAGTTAAGACTATATGAACAATTATTTATTTCACATTGTTATGACCTTTTCTTTTGTCATAAAACAATTATTTTAGCTCATACAAGCTTATCCAAAAAAAATTACTTTATTAATATTTCAAAAGTTAATAAGTAAGAGATTTTAAAAATAAATTAATTTACCGAAACAATTCAAATAATTATGGCCATTTGAACAACTACCTATTTCAAATCATTATTACTTTTTGTTTTGTCTTAAAATAATTGTTTTTCAACATACAAGCCTATTCGAAATAAAATAATACTAATTTATTAATATTTTAAGAATTAATAAGAGATTTAAATAGTAAATCTATTTACCAAACCAGTTAAAATAGTTTTGACTATTTGAATAATTATCTATTTCAAATTGTTATAACTTTTTGTTCTATCATAAAACAATTATTTTTGTTCATAAAAGCTTATTCAGAATAAAATAATTCTAATTTAGTAATATTCTAAAAATTAATAACAAAGAGATTTAAAATATAAATCTATTTATTGAACTAATTCAAATAGTTAAGACTATATGAACAACCATTTATTTCAAATTGTTATGATATTTTGTTTTGTCATAAAACAATTATTTCAGCTTATACAAGCTTATTCGGAATAGAATAAAACTAATTTATTAATATTTCAAAAATTTGTAACTAAAAGATTTAGAAAATAATTCTATTTACCAAACCAGTTCAAATGATTATAACTATTTGAACAATTATCAATTTCAAATCATTATTACTAATTTATTAGTATTTAGAAAATTAATCAATAAAAAATTTAAAAAGTAAATCTATTTACCAAATCATTTCAAATAGTTTTGAGTATTTGAATAATTATCAATTTCAAATCGTTATAACCTGTTATTTTATCATCAAACTATTAGTTTTATTGATACTATTTTATTCAAAATAAAATAATACTAATTTAATAATATTTTGAAACTTAATAACTAAGGAAATTAAAAAATAAATTTAGTTGCAGAACAAGTTCAAATAATTAAGACTGTATGAACGATTATCTATTTCAAATTGTTATGACCTTTTGTTTTGTTGTAAAACAATTATTTTGTTCGTACAAGCTTATTTGGATTAAAATAATACTAATTTAATAAAAGTTCAAAAATTAATAAGAAATTTAAAAAGCAATTTTTTTTTACCAAATTATTTCAAATGGTTAAGACTATTAAACAATTATCTATTTCAAATCATTCTGACCTTTTGTTTAGTCATTAAAACAATTGTCTCAATTCATACAAGATTATTCAGAATAAATTAAAAAGCAATTTTAATAAGAAATTTAAAAAGCAATTTTTTTTTTACCAAATTAGTTCAAATGGTTAAGACTATTAAACAATTATCTATTTCAAATCATTCTGACCTTTTGTTTAGTCATTAAAACAATTGTCTCAATTCATACAAGATTATTCAGAATAAATTAATACTAATTTATTAATATTCAAAAAATTAATAAGAAAGAGATTTAAAAAAATAAATTTGTTTGCACAACAAGTTCAAATAGTTATCACTATTTAAACAATTATCTACTTAAAAGCTTCAAAACCTTTTGATTTGTCATAAAAAAATTGTTTCAATCAATACAAGCTTATTTCAAGTAAAATAATACAAATTTATTAATATTAAGACAATTAATAAGTAAAGGATTTAAAAAAATAAATATGTTTACCGAATAAGTTCAAATCATTATGACTATTTGAGCAATTATTTATTTCAACTTGTTATGACTTTTTTTTTGTCATAAAACAATTATTTATATTCATACAAACTTATTCAAATTAAAATAATTTTAATTTATTAATATTTTGACAATTAATAAGTAAAGGATTTAAAAAATAAATATGTTTGCCGAACAAGTTCAAATAGTCATGACTATTTGAATAATTATCTATTTCAAATCATTATGACCTTTTCTTTTGTAATAAAACAATTGTTTTAGTTCATATGACTTATTTGAAGTAAAATAATACTAAATTATTAATATTTCAAAAATTAATGAGTAAGAGAAATAAAAAAAGAATCTGTTTACCGAATAAGTTTAAATAGTTATGACTATCTAGACAATTGTCTATTTCAAAACATTATGACCTTTTGTTTTATCTCAAAACAATTGGTTTTGTTCATGCAAGCTTATTTTGAATAAAATAATATAAATTTATTAATATTTCAAAAACTAATAAGTACAAATTTTAAAAATAAATATGTTTTCTTAACTCGTTCAAATAGTCATGATTATTTGAATAATTATCTATTTCAAATCGTTATGACATTTTTGCTCATACAAGCTTATTTGTAATAAAATAATAATAATTTATTAAAATTCCAAAAGTTAATAAGTAAAAGATTTAAAAAATAAATTTGTTTACCAAGTGAGTTCAAATAGTTATAACTATTTGAATAGTTATTTATTTCAAATTATTATAAACTTTTGTTTTGTTATAAAATAGTTGTTTCTATTCATACAAGTTTATTCAGAATAAAATAATACTAATGTATTAATATAATAAAATTAATAAGTTGGAGACTTAAAAAATTAATTTATTCATCAAACAAGTTCAAATAGTTATGTCCATTTAAACTATTATCTGTTTCAAATCATTATGACATTTTTTTTTGTTGTAAAACAATTGTTTTTATTCATACAAAATTATTCAAAATAAAATAATACTAATTTATTAATATTTCAAAAATTAATAAGAGATTTAAAAACTAAATTTGCTTACCAGACCACTTCAAATTGTTATGATCTTTGTTTTGTCATAAAACAATTGTTTCTATTCATACAAGCTTATTTGAAGTAAAATATTGCTAAACTAATAGTATTCTAAAATTAATAAGAATAGATTTAAAAAATAAAAGTGTTTGCCTAACTAGTTCAAATAATTAATACTATTAGAACAATTACCTATTTCAAATCGTTCTAACCTTTTGTTTAGTCATAAAATAATTGTTTCAGTTCATACATGCTTATTTGAAATAAAATAATACTATTTTATTAACATTCAAAAAATTAATAAGCAAAAAATTTTAAAAAATAAATATGTTTACCGAACAAATTCAAATAGTTATGACTATTTAAACAATTATCTATTTAAAATCATTATGACCTTTTGTTTTATAACAAAACAATTGTTTTAGTTTATAAAAGCTTATCCAAAATAAAACAATATTACTTTATTAATATTTCAAAATTTGAGAAGTTGGAGATTTAAAAAATAAAACAATTTATCAAATCAGCTCAAATAATTATGGCCATTTGAACAGTTATCTATTTCAAATCATTATGAATTTTTGTTTTGTCGTAAAATAATTATTTTTCATCATATAAGCCTATTTGAAATAAAATAACACTAATTTATTAATATTTTAAAAATTAATGCGTAGGAGATTGAAAAAATAAATCTGTTTAGCAAACTAGTTCAAATAGTTATGACTATTTGAACAATTATATATTTCAAATCATTATAACCTTTTGTTTTATCATGAGACAATTATTTATGTTCATACAAGCTTATTCGAAATAAAATAATACTAATCTAATAATATTATGAAAATTAATAACTAAGAGATTTAAAAAATAAATTTGTTTGCCAAACTAGTTTAAATAGTTAAGGCTATATGAATAATTAGCTATTTCAAACCGTTATGACCTTTTGTTTTGTCGTAAAACAAATCTTTTTGCTCATATAAGTTTGTTTGGAATAAAATAATATTAATTTATTAATATTTTGAAAATTATTAAGATATTTAAAACATAAATCTATTTACCAAACGAATTCAATTAGTTATAATAGTTTGAATAATTATTTATTTTAAATCGTTATGACCATTTGTTTTGTCATAAAACAATTGTTTCTATTGACACAGTCTTAGTCAGAATAAAGTAATGTTAATTTATTAATATTCTAAAAATTAACAAGTAATGGATTTAAAAAATGAATCTGTTGGCCTGACTAGTGCAACTAGTTATAACTATTTAAACAATTATCTATTTTAAATCGTTATGACTTTTTGTTTGCCACAAAACAATTGTTTCTCTTCGTTCAAGCTTATTCAAAATATCATAATTCTAATTTATTAATATTTCAAAAATTAATAAGTAAGAGATTTAAAAATTGAATCTGTTTATTGAACAAGTTCAAATAGTTATGATTATTTGAACAATTACCTAATTCAAATCGCTATAACCTTTTGTTTGTCATAAAATAATTTTTTCTATTCATACAAGCTTATTTCAATTAAAATAATACAAATTTATTAATATTTAGACAATTAATAAATAAAAGATTTAAAAAATAACTATGTTTACCGAAAAAATTCAAATAGTTATGACTATTTGAACAATTATTTATTTCAAATCATTATGACTTTTTTTTGTCATAAAACAATTATTTTAGTTCATACAAGCTTATTCAAATTAAATAATATTAGTTTATTAACATTTTTAAAAATAAATATGTTTATGAAACAAGTTTAAATAGTCATAACTATTTGAGTAATTATCTATTTCAAACCGTTATGACTTTTTATTTTGTCATAAAATAATTATATTAGTTCATATAGGCTTATTCGAACTAAAATAACACTAATTTATTAATATTTTGAAAATTAATGAGTAAGAGATTTAAAAAAAAAATTTATTTACCGAACAAGTTCAAATAGTTATGACTGTTTGAACAATTTTCTATTTTAAATCGTTATGATTTTTGTATTGTCATAAAATAATTGTTTTTGTTCATATAAGCTTATTTCAAATAAAATAATATACATTTATTAATATTCCAAAAATTAATAAGTAAAATTTTAAAATATAAATATGTTTTTTGAACGTGTTTAAATAGTTATGAATATTTAAATAATTATCTATTTCAAATAGTTATAACCTTTTGTTTTATCATAAACCAATTGTTTTTGTTCATACAAGCGTATTCAAAATAAATAATATTAGTTTATTAATATTTCAAAAATTAATAAGTAAAAGATTTTAAAAAATAAATTTATTTACCGAGCAAGTTCAAATAGTTATGCTTGTTTGAACAATTATTTATTTTAAATAGTTATGATCTTTTGTTTTGTCGTAAGACATTTGTTTTTGTTCATGGAAGTTTATTTGAAATAAAATAATACTAATTTATTAATATTATGAAAATTAATAGGTAGGGGATTTAAACAATTGTTTTAATTCATATAAGTTTATTCAAAATAAAATAGCACTGATTTATTAATATTCCAAAAATTAATAAGTAAGTGATTTAAAAAGTGAATTTATTTACCAAATCAGTTCAAATAACTATAGCCATTTCAACAATTATCTATTTCAAATCATTATTACCTTTTGTTTGGTCATATAACAATTGTTTTTTATTATACAAGTTTATTCGAAATAAAATAATAGTAATTTGTTAATCTTTCAAAAATTAATAAGTAAGATATTTAAAAAATAAATCTGTTTACCAAACTACTTTAAATAGTTATGACTATTTGAAAAATTGTATACTTCAAACCGTTATAACCTTTTGTTCTATCATAAAACAATTATTTTTGTTCATACAAGTTTATTTGTAATAAAATAATACTAATAAAAAATATTTTGAAAATTAATAACTAAGAGATTTAAAAAATAAATGTGTTTGCCAAATTAGTTCAAATAGTTAAGACTATATGAACCGTTATCTATTTCAAATCATTTTTGTTCTGTCATAAAATAATTTTTTCAATTCATACTGGCTTATTTAGAACAAAATAAAATGAATTTATTCATATTAAAAAATTAATACGTAAGAGATTTAAAATATAATTATGTTTACTTAACCAGTTCAAATAATTATGACTATTTGAACAACTATCTATTTCAAATTGCTATGACTTTTTGTTTTGTCATAAAACAAATGTTTTTGTTAATATAAGTTTGTTCAAAATAAAAGAATACTAATCTATTAATATTTCAAAAATTAATAAGAGATTTAAAAAATAAATCTATTTATCAAACTAGTTCAAATAGTTATGGTATTTGATCAATTTTTTATTTCAAATTGTTATGACTTTTTGTTCTATTACAAAACAATAGTTTCTGTTCATGCAAGTATATTTGGATTAAAATAATACTAATTTATTAATATTTCAATAATTAATAAGTAAACAATTTAAAAATAAATATGCTTACCGAACTAGATCAAATAGTCATGACTATTTGAATAATTATCTATTTCAAATCATTATGACCCTTTGTTTTATCATAAAAAAATCATTTCAGTTCATATAAACTTTTTTGAAAGAAAATAATACTAAGTTATTAATATTCTAAAAATTAATAATTAAGAGATTTAAAAAATGAATTTGTTTAATGAACAAGTTTAAATAATTATGACTTTTTGAACAATTATTTATTTGAAATCGCTAGAACCTTTTGTTTTGTCATAAAATAAATTTTTTCTATTCATACAAGCTTATTTCAAATAAAATAATATAAATTTATATATATTAAAACAATTAATAAATAAAAGATCTAAAAAATAAATATGTTTATTGAATAAGTTCAAATCTTTATGACTATTTGAACAATTATTTATTTCAAATTTTATGACCTTTAGTTTTATCATAAAAAAATTGTTTTTATTCATACAAGCTTATTCAAATTAAAAAATATTAATTTATTAATATTTCAACAAATAATAAGTAAGAGATTTAAAAAATAAATATGTTTATCGAACAAGTTCAAATAGTCATGAGTATTTGAATAATTATTTATTTCAAATCATTGTGACCTTTTGTTTTGTAATAAAAAAATCGTTTTAGTTCGTATAAGTTCATTTGAAATAAAAAAATACCAATTTATTAATATTTTGAAAATTAATGACTAAGAGAATTAAAAAATTAATCTATGTACCGAATATGTTCAAATAGTTATGGCTATCAAAATAATTATCTAATTCAAAACATTATGACATTTCATTTTCATAAAACAATTGGTTCTGTTAATGCAAGCTTATTTTGAATAAAATAATGTAAATTTATTAATATTCCAAACATTAATAAGTAAAAATTTAAAAAATAAATATATTTTTTGAACACATTCAAATAGTTATGACTATTTGAACAATTATCTATTTCAAATTGTTATGACCTTTTGTTTTTTCATAAACTAATTGTTTCTATTCATAAAAGCTTATTTGGAATAAAATAATACTAATTTATTAAAATTCCAAAAATTAATAAGTAAAAGATTTGAACAATAAATCTGTTCACCAAGTGAGTTTAAATAGTTATGATCCTTCAAACAATTATTTATTTCAAATAATTTTGATCTTTTGTTTTGTTAAAAAACAATTGTTTCTGTTCATACAATTTTATTCAAAATAAAATAACACTAATTTATTATTATTATAAAAATTAATAAGTTTGAGATTTAAAAAATAAATATGTTTACTTAACAAGTTCAAATGGTCAAGTTTATTTGAATTATTATCTATTTCAAATCCTTATGACATTTTGTTTTGTCATAAAACAATTGTTTTCTATTCATACAAAATTATTTAGAATAAAATAATACTAATTTATTAATATTTCAAAAAATAATAAGAGATTTAAAATTTAAATCTGTTTATTGAACCAATTCAAATAGTTATGACTATTTGAATAATTATCTATCTCAAATTGTTATGTCTTTGTTTTGCCATAAAATAATTACTTTTGCTCATATAAACTTATTCGAAGTAAAATATTGCTAAATTAATAATATTCTAAAAAATAATAAAAATGAGATTTAAAAAATAAATGTGTTTATCGAACCATTTCAAATAGTTAAGACTATTGGAACAATTATCTATTTCAAGTCATTCTTACCTTTTGTTTAGTCATAAAATAATTGTTTTAATTCATACATGCTTATTTGAAATAAAATAATACTAATTTATTAACATTCAGAAAATTAATAAACAAGGAAGTTAAAAAAATAAATTTGTTTACTAAACAAGTTCAAATAATCATGACTATTTGAACAATTATCTATTTAGAATAAATATGACCTTTTGTCTTATCATAAAACAATTGTTTCCATTAATAAAAGCTTATCTGAAATAAAATAATATTACTTTATTAATATTTCAAAACTTAATAAGTTAAAGATTTAAAAAATAAGTTAGTTTATCGAATCGGTTCAAATAATTATGACCATTTGAATAATTATCTATTTCAAATTGTTACAAACTTTTGTTTTGTCATAAAACAATTGTTTTCCATCATACAAGCTTATTCGAAATAAAATAATATTAATTTATTAATATTTAAAAAATTAATATGTAAGAGATTTAAAAAATAAATCTATTTACCGAACCAGTTCCTATTTGAACAATTATCTATTTCAATTCATTATAATCTTTTGTTATGTTATAAAATAATTGTTTCAATTCATATAAGCTTATTCGAAATAAAATAATACTAATTTAATAATATTTAAAAAATTGATAACAAGGAGATTTAAAAAAAAAACCTGTTTGGCGAAACAATTCAAAATATTAAGACTATATGAACAATTACATGTTTAACAAAAATTATGGCCTTTTGTTTGGTCATACAAAAATTGTTTTCATCATTCAAGCTTATTCAGAATAAAATAATACTAATTTATTAATCTTTCAAAAAATAATAAGAGATTTAAAAAATAAATTTATTTTCTAACCTAGTTCAAATATATGACTATTTGAACAATCATAAACTTCAAATCATTATAACTTTTTGTTCTGTCATAAAACAATTATTTTTATTCATACAATTTTATTCAAAATAAAATAATATTAATCTAATAATATTTTGAAAATTAATAACTAAGAGAATTAAAAAATAAATTTATTTACTAAACCAATTCAAATATTTAAAGACTATATGAACAATTATCTATTTCAAATTGTTATGACATTTTGTTTTATCATAAAATAAGTTTTTTTGAATTCATTTTAGCTTATTTAGAATTAAAATAAAATAAATTTATTAATATTTCAAAAATTAATAAGTAAGAGATTTAAAAAACATTTCAGTTTACCTAACTAATTCAAATAATTATGATTATTTGAATAATTATCTATTTCAAATTGTTATGACTTTTTGTTTTGTCATAAAACAAATGTTTTTGTTCATATAAGTTTGTTTAGAATAAAGTAATACTAATCTATTAATATTTCAAAAATTAATAAGAGATTTAAAAAATAAATCTATTTATCAAACAAACTTAAATAGTTATGACTATTTAAGTAATTATTTATTTAAAATCATTATGACTTTTTATTCTATTATAAAACAAGTGCTTTTGTTCATACAAGCTTATTTGGATTAAAATAATTCTAATTTATTAATATTTTAACAATTAATAAGTAAAAAATTAAAAAAGTAAATATGTTTACCAAACTGGATCAAATAGTCATGATTATTTGAATAATTATCTATTTCAAATCGTTATAACATTTTGTTTTATCATAAAAAAATTATTTCAATTTATATAAGCTTATTCGAAATAAAATAATACTACATTATTAATATTAAGAAAATTAATAATTAAGAGATTTAAAAAATGAATCTATTTGCCAAACAAGTTTAAATAATTTTGACTATTTTGACAATTATCTATTTGAAATCGCTATAACCTTTTGTTTTGTCATAAAATGATTTTTTTTTTGTTCATATAAGCTTATTTTGAATAAAATAATACAAATTTATTAATATTAAGACAATTAATAAGTAATAGATTTAAAAAATATATCTATTTACCGAACAAGTTCAAATCTTTATGACTATTTGAAAAATTATTTATTTCAAATTGTTATGACTTTTTGTTTTGTCATAAAATAATTGTTTATGTTATACATGCTTATTTCGATTAAAATATTATTAATTTATTAATATTTCGACAATTAATAACTAGAAGATTTAAAATATAAATATGTTTTTCAAAAAAGTTCAACTAGTCATAACTATTTAAATAATCATCTATTTCAAATTATTATGATCTTTTGTTTTATAATAAAATAGTTGTTTCTTTTCATATAAGCTTATTTGAAATAAAATAATATTAATTTATTAATATTCCAAAAATTAATGAGAAAAAAAATTAAAAAATGAATAATTATCCAAAAATTATCGAACATGTTCAAATAGTTAGGACTATCTAAATAATTATCTATTTCAAAACATTATGACATTTTGTTTTGTTATAAAATATTTTGGTTCTATTCATGCAAGCTTACTTTGAATAAAATAATATAAATTTATTAATATTTAAAAAATTAATAAGTAAGAATTTAAAAACAAATATATTTTCTGAACACTTTCAAATAGTTATGACTATTTGAACAATTATCTATTTTAAATCGTTATAACCTTTTGTTTTGTCACAAAAAAATTATTTCTCTTCATAAAAGCTTATTCGGAACAAAATAATACTAACTTATTAAAATTCCAAAAATTAATAAGTAAAAGATTTAAAAAATAAATCTATTTACCAAGTGAGTTCGAATAGTTATGACTATTTGAATAATTATTTATTTCAAATCGTTATCATATTTATACAAGTTTTTTCGAAATAAAATAATACTAATTTATTAATATTCTAAAAATTAATAAGTTGGAGATTCAAAAAATAAATTTGTTCATCGAACAAGCTCAAATAGCCATATTCAATTGAACTATTCTCTATTTCAAATCGTTATGATATTTTGTTTTGTCGTAAAATAATTGTTTCTATTCATACAAAATTATTTAGAATAAAATAATACTAATTTATTAGTATTTCAAAAATTAATAAGAGATTGAAAAACTAAACCTGTATATCAAACTAGTTCAAATAATTATGATTTTTTGAGCAATTATCTATTTCAAATCGTTGTGATATTTGTTTTGTTATAAAACAATTATTTTTATTCATACAAGCTTATTCGGAGTAAAATATTGCTAAATTACTAATATTCTAAAAATTAATAAGAGATTTAAAAAATAAAGGTCTTTGCCAAACTAGTTTAAATAGTTAAGACTATTAGAACAATTATCTATTTCAAATCATTCTGACCTTTTGTTTAGTAATAAAATAATATTTTCAATTCATACATACTTATTCAAAATAAAATAATACTAATTTATTAACATTCAAAAAATAAATAAACAACAAATTTTAAAAAATAAATTTCTTTATCAAATAAGTTTAAATAGTTATGACTATTTGAACAATTATCTATTTAAAATACTTATGAACATTCAAAAAATTAATAAACAATAAATTTTTGAAAATAAATCTATTTATTGAACAAGTTTAAATATTTATGACTATTTGAACAATTATCTATTTAAAATATATATGACCTTTTGTTTTATCATAAAACAATTGTTTCAGTTCATAAAAGCATATCCGAAATAAAATAATATTACTTTATTAATACTTCAAAAATTGATATGTTAGAGATTTAAAAAATAAGTCAATTTACCAAATTGGTTCAAATAATTATGGCCATTTAAACAATTATCTATTTCAAATTGTTTCAGCTTTTTGTTTTTTTATAAAACAATTGTTTTTCATCATACAAGCCTATTTAGAATAAATCAATATTTCAAAAATTAATAAGCAGAAGATTTAAAAAATAAATCTATTTATTCAACCAGTTCATATTCAAACAATTATCTATTTTAAATTGTTATAACCTTTTGTTCTATTATAAAATAATTATTTCAATTTATATAAGCTTATTCAGTATAAAATAATACTAATTTCATAATATTTCAAAAATTAATAACTAAGAGATTAAAAAAATAAATTTGTTTGCTGAAAAATTTAAATAGTTAAGACTATATGAACAATTATCTATTTCAAATCATTATGCCCTTTTGTTTTGTCATAAAACAATTGTTTCAGTTCATATAAGCTTATTTGAAATAAAATAATACTAATTTATTAATATTTTGAAAATTAATAAGTGATTTAAAAAGTGAATCTATTTATTAAATCAGTTCAAATAATTATGGCCATGTCAACAATTATCTATTTCAAATCGTTATTACCTTTTGTTTTATCATATAACAATTTTATTTGAACATTCAAGCTTATTCAAAATAAAATAATACTAATTTATTAACCCTTTAAAAATAAATAAATAAGAGAATTAAAAAATTAATCTGTTTACTGAACTATTTTAAATAGTTATGACTATTTGAACAATTGTAAATTTCAAATCGTTATAACCTTTTGTTTTGTCATAAAACAATTATTTTTGTTTATACAAGCTTATCCAAAATAAAATAATACTAATCTAATAATATTCTAAAAATTAATAACTAAGAGAATTAAAAAATAAATTTGTTTGTCAAATCAGTTCAAATATTTAAGACTATATGAACAATTATTATTTCAAATCGTTTTAACCTTTTGTTTTGTCATAAAATAAGTTTTTTTTGAATTCTCAATAGCTTATTTGGAATAAAATAAAATGAATTTATTCATATTTCAAAAATTAATAAGTAAGAGATTTAAAAAATAATTCTGTTTATCTAACCAGTTCAAATAATTATGATTATTTGAACAATTATCTATTTCAAATTATTAGGACCTTTTGTTTTGTCATAAAATAAATGTTTTTGTTCATATAAGTTTGTTCAGAATAAAATAATACTAATCTATTAATATTTCAAATATTAATAAGAGATTTAAAAAATAAATTTATTTATCAAACTAGTTAAATGTTACAACTATTTAAGCAATTATTTATTTCAAATCATTATGACTTTTTATTCTATTATGAAACAATTGTTTCTATTTATACATGCTTATTCATATTAAAATAATACTAATTTATTAATATTTTGGTAATTAATAAGTAAAAGATTTTTAAAATAAATATATTTACTCAACTAGATCAAATAATCATGATTTTTTAAATAATTATCTATTTCAAATCATTATGACCTTTTGTTTTCTCATAAAAGAAATGTTTCAATTCATATAAGCTTATTCGAAATAAAGTAATGCTAATTTATTAGTAATCCAAAAATTAATAATAAAGAGATTTAAAAAATGAATCTATTTACTAAACAAGTTTAAATAATTATCTATTTGAAATTGCTATAACATTTTGTTTTATCATAAAAGAATTTTTTCTATTCATACAATCTTATTTCAAGACAATTAATAAGTAAAAGAGTTAAAAAGTAAATTTGTTTACCGAATAAGTTTAAATCATTATAACTATTTACGTAATTATTTATTTCAACTATGACTTTTTGTTTTGTCATAAAATAATTGTTTATATTCAAACAAGTTTATTCAGATTAAAATAATATTAATTTATTAATATTTCAACAATTAATAAGTAAAAGATTTAAAAAAATAAATATGTTTACCGAATAAGTTAAAATAGTCATGATTATTTAAATAATTATCTATTTCAAATCATTATGACCTTTTCTTTTGTAATAAAACAATTGTTTAGTTCATCTAAGTTTATTTGAAGTAAAATAATACTAATTTATTAATATTCCAAAAATTAGTGAGTAAGAAAACTAAAAAAAGAATCTGTTTACCGAATAAGTTCAAATAGTTATGACTATTTGAATAATTATCTATTTCAAAACATTATGACCTTTCATTTTTCCATAAAACAATTGGTTTTGTTCATGCAACCTTATTTTGAATAAAATAATTTAAAGTTATTAATATTCCAAAAATTAATAAGAAAAAAAATGTTTTCTGAGCACGTTCAAATAGTTATGACTATTTAAATAATTATCTATTTCAAATTATTATTATCTTTTGTTTTGTCATGAACCAATTATTTATGTTCATAAAAGCTTATTCGGAATAAAAATAATACTAATTTATTAAAATTCTAAAAATTATTAAGTAAAAGATTTAAAAAATAAATCAATTTAATGAGCGAGTTCAAATAAATATGACTATTTGAACAATTATTTATTTCAAATCATTATGATCTTTTGTTTTATCATAAAATAATTATTTCTATTCATAAAAATTTATTCAAAATAAAATAATACTAATTTATTAAAATTCTAAAAATTAATAAGTTGAAGATTTAAAAAATAAATCTATTTACCAAATAATACTAATTTGAAATATTATTTATTTCAAATCATTAAGACATTTTATTTTATCGTAAAACAATTGTTATTCATACAAAATTATTCAAAATAAAATAATACTAATTTATTAATATTTAAAAAATTAATAAGAGATTTAAAAACTAAGTTTGTTTACTGAACTAATTTAAATAGTTATGACTATTTCAACAATTATCTATCTCAAATTAGTATGATCTTTATTTTGCCATAAAACAATTGTTTCTGTTCATACGAGCTTATTCAAAGTAAAATAATGTTAAACTAATAATATTCTAAAAATTAATAAGTAAGACATTTAAAAAATAAAAGTGTTTACTGAACCAGTTATAATAGTTAAGACTATTAGAACAATTATCTATTTCAAATCATTCTAACATTTTTTTTTGCCATAAAATTTTTTTTTTAGTTCATACAAGGTAATTTGAAATAAAATAATACAATTTTATTAACATTCAAAAAATTAATAAGTAAGAAATTTAAAAAAATAAATATGTTTACCGAACAAGTTCAAATAGTCATAACTATTTAAACAATTATCTATTTAAAATTGATATGACCTTTTGTTTTATCTTAAAATAATTGTTTCAGTTAATAAAAGCTTATCCAAAATAAAATCGTATTACTCTATTAATATTTCAAAAGTTGAGAGGTTGGAGATTTAAAAAGTAAATTAGTTTATCGAATCAATTTAAATAATTATGGCCATTTGAATAGTTATCTATTTCAAATCATTATGAACTTTTGTTTTGTTATAAAATAATTGTTTTTCATCATACAAGCCTATTTGGAATAAAAAAATACTAATTTATTAATATTTCAAAAATTAATAAGTAGGAGAATTAAAAAATAAATATGCTTACCGAACCACTTTAAATAGTTATTACTATTTGAATAATTATATATTTCAAATCGTTATAACTTTTTTTTTATAAAATAATTATTTATGTTCATACAAACTTATTTGAAATAAAATAATACTAATATAATAATATTATGAAAATTAATAACTATGAGATTTAAAAAATAAATTTGTTTGCCAAACCAATTCAAATAGTTAAGGTTATAAGAATAATTATCTATTTCAAATCATTATAACCTTTTGTTTTGCCATAAAACAAATGTTTTTTGTTCATATAAGTTTGTTTTGACTAAAATAATATTAATTTATTAATATTTTGAAAATTAATGAGAGATTTTAAAAAAATTTGTTTACCAAACCAATTCAAGTAGTTATAACAATTTGAATAATTATTTATTTCAAATCATTATGACCATTTATTTTGTCATAAAACAATTGTTTCTGTTGATACAATCTTATTCAAAATAAAGGTAATGCTAATTTATTAATATTCTAAAAATGAATAAATAAGAGATTTAAAAAATAAATCTGTTGGGCTGACTAGTACAAAGAGTTATGATTTTTTGTTTTGTTACAAAACAATTGTTTCTGTTTGCATAAGTTAACTAGGAATAACATAATTCTAATTTATTTAAAAATTAAAAAGTAAGAGATTTAAAAACTAAATCTGTTTTATCGAACAAGTTCAAATAATTATCACTATTTGAACAATTATCTATTTCAAATTTCTATAACCTTTTGTTTCAGCATAAAATATATTTTTCTATTCATACAAGCTTATTTCAATTAAAATAATAAAAATTTATTAATATTCGACAACTAATAAGTAAAAGATTTAAAAATAAATCTATTTACCAAATAAGTTCAAAGAGTTATGACTATTTGAATAATATTTATTTTAAATTGTTATGACTTTTTGTTTTGTCATAAAATAATTGTTTTTGTTCATACAAGCTTATTTGGATTAAAATAATATTAATTTATTAATATTTCAGTAATTAATTAGTAAAAGATTTTAAAAATAAATATGTTTACTGAACAAGTTCAAATAGTCATAACCACTTGAATAATTATCTATTTCAAATGGTTATAACTTTTTATTTCGTCACAAAACAATTGTATCAGTTCATATAGGCTTATTCTAAATAAAATAATACTAATTTATTAATGTTCCAAAAATTAATGGGTAAGAGATTTAAAATATGAATCTCTTGACCGAACAAGTTCAAATAGTTATAACTATTTGAATAATTATCTATTTCAAATCGTTGTGACCTTTCTTTTGTCATAAAATAATTGTTTCTACTTGTACAAGCTTATTTAAAATAAAATAATATAAATTTATTAATATTTCAAAAATTAATAAGTAAAAGTTTAAAAAATAAATATGTTTTCTGAATACATTCAAATAGTCGGCTATTTGAACAATTATCTATTCTAAATAGTTGTGACTTTTTGTTTTGTCATAAACTAATTGTTTCTATTCATATAAACATATTCAAAATAAAATAATACTAATTTATTAATATTCCAAAAACTAATAAGTAAAAATTTTAAAAGTAAATTTTTTTACCAAGCAAGTTCAAATAGTTATGATTGTTTAAACAATTATTTATTTCAAATAGTTATGATGTTTTGTTTTGTCATAAAATAATTATTTCTATTCATAAAAGTTTTTTCAGAACAAAATAAGAATAATTTATTAATATTTTGAAAATTAATAGGTAGGAGATTTAAAAAATAAATCTATTTACTAAACAAGTTCAAATACTCATATCCATTTCAACAACTATCTACTTCATGTCTTTATGACCTTTTGTTTTGTTATAAAACAATTATTTCCATTCATGCAAAATTATTCATAATAAAATAATATTGATCTATTAATATTTTGAAAATTAATAAGAGATTTAAAAACTAAATCTGTTTACCAAAATAGTTTAAATAGTTATGGCTATTTAAACAATTATCTATTTTAAATCGTTATGATCCTTTTTTTTTCACAAAACAATTGTTTCTTTTCATACAAGCCTATTCGAATTAAAATAATACTAATTTAATAATATTTCAAAAATTAGTAAGTCAGAGATTTAAAAAAAATGTGTTTGCCGAACCAATTCAAATCGTTAAGACTATTAAAACAATTATCTATTTCAAATCATTTCAACCTTTTATTTAGTCATAAAACAATTATTTCAGTTCATACAAACTTATTCAGAATAAAATAATACTAATTTATTAACATTCAAAAAATTAATGAGCAATAGATTTAAAAAAATAAATTTGTTTATCGAACAAGTTCAAATATATTTGACTATTTTAACAATTATCTATTTAAAGTCATTATGACATTTTTTTTGTCATAAAACAATTGTTTCAATTCATAAAAAATTTTTGAAATAAAATAATACTACTTTTTTAATATTTCAAAAACTAACAAGCAAGAGATTTATAAACTAAAGCTATTTTCCAAACCAATTCAAATAGTTGTAACTATTTGAATAAATATCAATCTCAAATTGTTATGATCTTTGTTTTCTCATAAAATAATTTTTTATGGTCATACAAGCTTATTTGGATAAAAATAATACTAATTTAATAAAATTCTAAAAATTAATAAGATATTTAAAAAATAAATGTGCTTGCCAAACCATTCAAATAGTTAAGACTATTAGAATAATTATCTATTTCAAATTGTTTTGACCTTTTGTTTAGTCATATAATAATTGTTTCGGTTTACACAAGCTTATTCGGAATAATATAGTACTAATTTATTAACATTCGAAAAATTAATAAGCATGAGATTTAAAACAATAAATTTGTTTACCGAATAAGTTTAAATAGTTATGACTATTTGAACAATTATCCACTTAAAATCATTATGACCATTTGTTTTGTCATCAAATAATTGTTTTAGTTTGTAAAAACTTATCCAAAATAAAATAATAATACTTTATTAATATTTTAAAAATTAATAAGTAAGAGATTTAAAAAATAAATTAGTTTACTGAATCGGTTCAAATAATTATGGGCGTTTAAACAACTATCTATTTCAAATCATTTTTTCCTATCGTTTTGTCATAAAACAATTGCTTTTCAACATATAAGCTTTTTGAAATAAAATAACACTAATTTATTTATATTTCAAGAATTTATTAGTAAGAGATTTAAAAAGTAAATTGCTTACCAAACTATTTCAAATAGTTTTGACTATTTGAATAATGACCTATTTCAAATTATTATAACGTTTTATTTTGTCATCAAACAATTGGTTCTTTTCATACTATTTTATTCAAAATAAAACAATACTAATTTAATAATATTCCAAAACTTAAAGGCCAAAAAATTAAAAAATAAAACTAATTGCCTAACTAGTTCAAATAGTTAAGACTATATGAAATATTATATAATTGTTGAACTAGTTCAAATAGTTAAGATTATATGAACAATTATCTATTTCAAATCATTATGACCTTTTCTTGTATCGTAAAACAATTATTTTGTTTGTACAAGCTTATTCGAATTAAAATAATACTAATTTAATAATATTTCAAAAATTAATAAGAGATTTAAAAAATAAATTTTTTTACCAAATCATTTCAAATAGTTAAGACTATTAGAATAATTATCTATTTGAAATCATTTTGACATTTTATTTAGTCATAAAACAATTGTTTTAGTTCATACCAGCTTATTTAGAAAAAATTGATACTAATTTATTAACATTTGAAAAATTATAAGAAAGATAGTAAAAAAATAAATCTATTTATCGAATAAGTTCAAATAGTTATTATTATTTGAATAGTTGTCTATTTAAAATCATTATAACCTTTTGATTTGTCATAAAGCAATTGTTTCAATTAATATAAACTTAGATGGAATAAAATAATATTAATTTATTAATATTTCCTAAATTAATAAGTAAGAAATTTAAAAAATAGAGCTGTTTACCTAATTAGTTAAAATAATTATGGCCATTTGAATGATTATCCATTTCAAATCATTATGACCTTTTGTTTTGTCATAAAACAATTCTTTTTGCTCATACAAGCTTATTCGAAATAAAATAATACTAATTGATTAATATTTCAAAAATTAATAAGTAATAGATTTAAACAATAAATCTATTTACCAAACTAGTTCAAATATAGTTATGACTAATTGAACAAATATCAATCTCAAATCGTTAAAATCTTTGTTTTGTCATAAAACAATTATTTCTTATATAAGCTTATTCGGTTAAAAATAATAATAATTTAATAATATTTTAAAAATTAATAAGTAAGAGATTTAAAAAATAAATGTGTTTGTCGAACCAGTTTGAATAGTTAAAACTTTTAGAATAATTATCTATTTCAAATTGTTTTAACCTTTTAGTCATAAAATATTTGTTTCATATCTTAAAGCCTATTTGGAATAAAATAATCCAAATTTATTAACATTCAAAAAATTAATGGGCAAAAGATTTGAAAAATAAATCTATTTAGCAAATAAGTTCAAATAGTTATGATTATTTAAATAATTATTTATTTAAATTCATTATGAACTGTTGTTTTGACATAAACAATTGTTATAGTTTATAAAAGCTTATAAAAAAAAATAATACTAATTTCTTAATATTTCAAAAATTAATAAGCAAGAGTTTAAAGAATAAATTTGTTTACCAAACAAATTTAGATACGACTATTTTAACAATTGTCTATTTAAAATCATTATGATCTTTTGTTTTGTCATCAAATAATTGTTTCAATTTACACATGCTTATTCAAAATAATATAATACTAATTTATTAATATTCCAAAAAGTATTAAGTAAGTGATTTACAAAATGAATCTGTTTATGGAATTAGTTCAAATAATTATGGCCATTTCAACAATTATCTATTTCAAATCATTATCACCTTTTGTTTGATCATATAACAATTGTTTTTTATCATTTAAGCTTATTCAAAATAAAATAATAGTAATTTATTAATCTTTCAAAAATTAATAAGTAAGAGATTTAAAAAATAAATCTATTTACCGAACCAATTCAAACAGTAATGACTATTTCAACAATTGTATACTTCAAATCATTATAACCTTTTGTTCTATCATAAAAACAATTATTTCTATTCATACAAGCTTATTCGAAATAAAATAATACTTATCTAATAATATTTCAAAAATTAATAAGTAAGAGATTTAAAAATAAATTTGTTTGCCAAACCAGTTCAAATAGTTAAGACTATATGAACAATGATCTATTTCAAACCGTTATGACCCTTTGTTTTGCCATAAAACAATTTTTTCAACTCATACTAGCTTAATTGGAATAAAATAAAACAAATTTATTAATATTTCAAAAATTAATCAGTAAGAGATTAAAAAATAATTATATTTACCTAACTAGTTCAAATAATTATGACTATTTGAACAATTATCTATTTAAATCATTATAACCTTTTGTTTTGTCATAAAACAAATGTTTTTATTCATATAAGTTTGTCTGAAATAAAATAATAATAGCATATTAATATTTTGAAAATTAATAAGAGATTTAAAAAATAATTCTATCAAATTAGTTCAAATAGTTATAACTATTTAAGCAATTATTTATTTCAAATCTTATGACTTTTTTCTGCTATAAAACAATAGTTTTTGTTCACACAAGCTTATACAAATTAAAATATTACTAATTTATTAGTATTTTGACAATTAATAAGTAAAAAATTTTAAAAATAAATATATTTATTGAACTAGATCAAATAGTCATGACTATTTGAATAATTATCCATTTCAAATCATTATGATCTTTTGTTTTGTCATAAAAAAATTATTTCAGTTCATATAAGCTTATTCAAAATAAAATAATACGATGCTATTAATATTCCAAAAATTAATAGTTAAGAAATTTAAAAAATCAATCTGTTTACAGAACAAGTTTAAATAATTATGACTATTTGAAAATTATCTATTTGAAATCCCTATAACCTTTTGTTTTGTCATAAAATGCTTTATTCTATTCATACAAGTTTATTTCAAATAAAATAATACAAATTTATTAATATTAAGACAATTAATAAGTAAAAGATTTAAACAATAAATCTATTTATCAAACCAGTTTAACTCGTTACGACCATTTGAACAATTATTTATTTCAAATTATTATGACTTTTTATTTTATCATAAAACAATTATTTTTGTTTCTTCAAGCTTATTTGGATTAAAATAATATTAATTTATTAAATTTTGATAATTAATAAGTAAAAGATTTTTAAAAAAATATGTTTATCAAACAATTTATTAATGTTCTGAAAATTAATGAGTAAGAGAATTGGAAAAATGAATTTGTTCATCGAACAGGTTCAAATAGTTATGACTATCTAAATAATTATCTATTCCAAAAACATTATTATATTTTGTTTTATCATAAAACAATCGGTTTTGTTCATGCAAGCTTAATTCAAATAAAATATTATAAATTTATTAATATTCCAAAAGTTAATAAGTAAAAATTGAAAAAATAGATATGTTTTATGAACATGTCCAAATATTTATGACTATTTGAACAATTATCTATTTCTAATCATTATGACCATATGTTTTGTCATAAACCAATTGTTTCTATTCAAACAAACTTATTCGAAATAAAATAATACTAATTTATTAATATTCCAAAATTAATAACAAAATATTTAAAAAAATAGATATATTTACTAAGCAAGTTCAAATAGTTATGACTATTTGAGCAATTATTTATTTCAATCACTATGATCTTTTGTTTTGTCATAAAACAATTGTTTGTGTTCAAATAAGTTTATTCAAAATAAAATAATATTAATTTATTAATATTTTAAAAATTAATAAGTTGAAGATTTAAAAAATTAATCTATTTATCGAACAAGTTAAACTAGTCATGTTTGTTTTAACTATTATATATTTTAAATCATTATGACATTCTATTTTATCGTAAAACAATTCTTTCTATTCATACAAAATTATTTAGAATAAAATAATACTAATTTATTACTATTTTGAAAATTATGACTATTTGAGTAATTATCTATTTAAAATCATTGTGACCTTTTATTTTATCATAAAACAATTGTTTCAGTTCATAAAAGCTTGAACAATTATCTATTTCAAATTGTTATGAACTTTTGTTTTATCATAAAACAATTGTTTTTCATCATGCAAGCCTATTTGGAGTAGAATAATACTAATTTATTAATATTTCAAAAATTAATACGTAGAAGATTTAAAAAATAAATATGTTTACTGTAATAGTTAAAATAGCTATGACTTTTTGAACAATTATATATTTCAAATTTGTATAACCTTTTGTTCTGTCATAAAACAATTATTTTTGTTCATACAAGCTTATTTGTAATAAAATAATACTAATGTAATAATATTCTAAAAATTAAGAACTAACAAATTTAAAAAATAAATTTGTTTGCTAAACCAGTTCAAATAATTAAGGCTATATGAACAATTCTTTATTTCAAATTGTTATGACCTTTTGCTTTGTATTAAACAATCTTTTTAGTTCTTACTAACTTATTCAATATAAAATAAAACAAATTTATTAGTATTTCAAAAATTAATCAGTAAGAGATCTAAAAAATAATTCTATTTGCCAAACCAGCTCAAATAACTATGACTATTTGAACAATTATCTATTTCAAATCGTTATGACCTTTTGTTTTGTCATAAACAAATCTTTTTGTTCAAATAAGTTTGTTTGAAATAAAATAATATTAATTTATTCATATTTTAAAATTTAATAAGTAAGAGAATTAAAAAATAAATCTGTTTACTAAACTAGTTTAATTAATTTAACTATTAGAACAATTATTTATTTCAAATTGTTATGACCATTTTTTTGTCCTCAAACAATTGTTTCTATTCATGCAATCTTATTTGGAATAAATTAATGCTAATTTATTAATATTTTGAAAATTATTAAGTAACAAATTTCAAAAATGAATTTGTTGTCCTGATCAATGCAAACAGTTATGACTGTTTAAACAATTATGTACTTCACATCATTATAACCTTTTTGTTTTATCACAAAACAATTGTTTCTATTCGTACAAGCTTATTCAAAATAACATAAGTCTAACTTATTAATATTTCGAAACTTAACGAGTAAGGGATTTAAAAAATGAATCTATTTATAGAACAAGTTCAAATAGTTATGACTATTTGAACAATTATCTTTTTCAAATCACTATAACCTTTTGTTTTGTAATAAAACAATTTTTTTCTATTCATACAAGCTTATTTAAAATAGAATAATACAAATTTATTAATATTCAAATAATTAATAAGTAAAAGATTTAATAAATAAATATGTTTATTGAATAAGTTTAAATAGTTATGACTATTTGAACAATTATTTATTTTAAATCGTTATGACTTTTTTGTTTTGTCATAAAACAATTGCTTTTGTTCATACAAGATTATTTGTATTAAAATAATATTAATTTATTAATACTACAACAATTAATAAGAAAAAGATTTTAAAAATAAATATGTTTATCGGACAAGTCCAAATTGTCATAACTATTTGAATAATTATCTATTTCAAATTGTTATGACCTTTTGTTTCATTATAAAACAATTGTATCAATTCATATAGGCTTATTTGAAATAAAATAATACTAATTTATTGATATTTTGAAAATTAATAAGAGATTTAAAAAATAAATCCGTTTACCGAACAAGCTTAAATAGTTAAGGCTATTTGAATGAGTTCAAATAGTTATGACTATTTGAATAATTATCTATTTTAATTTTTTTGACCGTTTGTTTTGTCATAAACAATTGTTTTTGTTCATACAAGCTTATTCTGAATAAAATAATATAAATTTATTAATATTCCAAATATTAATCAGTGGAAATTTAAAAAATAAATCAATTTTCTAAATACGTTCAAATAGTTTTGACTATTTAAATAATTATCTATTTTAAATAGTTTTGACCTTTCATTTTGCCATAAACTAATTGTTTTTGTTCATACAAGTGCATTTGAAATAAAAATAATACTAATTTATTAATATTCTAAAAATTAATAAGTAAAAGATTTAAAAAATAAATTTGTTTACTATAAGTTCAAATAGTTATGATTGTTTGAATAATTATTTATTTCGAATAGTTAAGATCTTTCAGTTTGTCATAAAACAATTGCTTTTATTCATACAAATTTATTCAAAATAAAATAATACTAATTTATTAATATTCTAAAAATTAATAGGTATCTATTTCAAATTATTATGACATTTTGTTTTATCATAAAACAATTGTTTTTGTTTATACAAAATTATTTAGAATAAAATAATATTGATTTATTAATATTTCAAAAATTAATAAGAAATTTAAAAACTAAATCTATTCATTGAACCAATTCAAATAGTTATGATCTTTTCACATAAGCTTATTTGGATTAAGATAATACTAATGTAATAATAAAAAATCAATGTGTTTTGCAGAACTACTTCAGATAGTTAAGACTATTGGAACAATTATCTATTTCAAATCATTTTGACCTTTTATTAAGTCATAAAATAATTATTTTAGTTCATATAAGCTTATTCAAAATAAAATAATACTAATTTATTAATATTTGAAAAATTAATAAGTAAGAGATTTAAAAAAATATATATGTTTACTGAACAAGCTCAAATAGATATAACTATTTGAATAATTATCTATTTAAAATCGTTATGACTTTTTGTTTTGTCATAAAATAATTGTTTTAGTTCATAAAAACTTATCTAAAATAAAATAATATTACTTTATTAATATTTAAGCAAAAGTTATTAAGCAAGAGATTTAAAAACTAAAGGTGTTTTTGTACAAGTTCATATAGTTATAATCATTTGAACAGATATCAATCTCAAATCGTTGTGGTCTTTGTTTTATCATAAAAAAGTTTTTTCTGATCATACAAGCTTATTCGAATAAAAATAATACTAATTTAATAATATTTTGAAAATTAATAAGTAAGAGATTTAAAAAATAAATATGTTTGCCAAATTAGTTCAAATGGTTAAGACTATTAGAGTAATTTTCTATTTCAAATCATTTTGACCTTTTGTTTAGTCATAAAATAATTGTTTTAGTTCATACAAGCTTAGTCAGAATAAATTAATACTAACTTATTAATATTTAAAAAATTAATAAGCAAGAGATTTGAAAAAATAATTGTGATTATTTGAACAGTTATTTATTTAAAATTGTTATGAACTTTAGTTTTATCATAAAACAATTATTTAAGTTCAAAAAAACTTATCCAAAATAAAATATTACTACTTTTTTAATATTTCAAAAATTAATAAGTAAGAGATTTGAAAAATAAATTAGTTTACCAAATTAGTTCAAATAATTATGGCCATTTGAACAATTAGCTATTTCAAATTGTTATTACCTTTCATTTTGTCGTAAAACAATGGTCATTCGACATACAAGCTTATTTGAAATAAAATCATTATTACCTTTCATTTTGTCATAAAATAATTGTTTTTCAACATACAAGTTTATTTGAAATAAAATAATACTAATTTATTAATATTTCAAGAATTAGTAAGAGATTTAAAAAATAAATATGTTTACAAAACTAATTTAAATAGTTTTGACTATTTGAACAATTATCTATTTCAAATTGTTATAACATTTTGTTCTATCATAAAATAATTATTTCTGTTCATCCAAGTTTATTCAAAATAAAATAATACTAATTTAATAATAGTTTGAAAATTCAAAACTAAGAGATTTAAAAAATAAATCCATTTGTTGAACAATTATCTATTTCAAATTGTTATGACCTTTTGTGTTGTCGTAAAACAATTATTTCAACTCATACAAGTTTATTCGAAATAAAATAAAACTAATTTGTTAATATTTCAAAATTTTATAAGTAAGAGTTTAAAAAATAAGTCTATTTACAGAACCAGTTCAAATAATTATAACTATTTAAACAATTATCTATTTCAAATCGTTATTACTTTTTATTTTATCACAAAACAATTATTTTTGTTCATATAAGTTTGTTTGAAATAAAATAATACTAATTTATTCATATTTAAAAAATTAATCAATAAGCGATTTAAAAGGTAAATATGTTTACCAAACTATTTCAAATAGTTTTGACTATTTGTAATAATTATATATTTCAAATTTTTATAAAATTATGTTTTCTCATCAAACAATTGGTTTGATTCATACTATTTTATTTGAAATAAAATAATACTAATCTAATAATATTTTGAAACTTGATAACCAAGAAAATTAAAAAATAAATCTAATTATCAAACCAGTTCAAATAGTTAAGACTATATGAATGATTATCAATTTCAAATCGTTATGAACTTTTGTTATTGTAAAACATTTTTTTGTTCGTACAAGCTTGTTCAGATTAAAATAATACAAATTTAATAATATTTTGAAAATTAATAAGTAAGAGATTTAAAAAATAAATTTGTTTATCGAACCAATTCATATGGTTAACACTATTAGAATAATTATCTATTTGAAATCGTTCTAACCTTTTCTTTAGTCATAAAACAATTGTTTCAGTTCATACAAGCTTATTTGAAATAAGATAATACTAATTTATCAACATTTAAAAAATTAATAAGATAGATATTTAAAAAAATTAATCTATTTACCGAACGAGTTTAAATAGTTATTATTTAAACAATTGTCTAATTAAAATCATTATGACCTTTTGTTTTGGCATAAAATAATTGTTTCAATTAATACAAGCTTATACAGAGTAAAATAATACTAATTTATTAATATTTCTAAAATTAATAAGTAAGAGATTTAAAAAATAAATTTGTTTATCAAATCAGTTAAAATAATTATAGCTATTTGAACAATTATCTATTTCAAATCATTATGACCTTTTTGTTTTGTTATAAAACATTTGCTTTTTTTATCATACAAGCTTATTCAAAATAAAATAATATTAATTTATTAATATTTCAAAAATTAATAAGTATAAGATTTAAAAAATAGATGCATTTATCGAGTTAGTTAAATAGTTAAAACTATTAGAATAATTATCTATTTCAAATTGTTTTGACCTTTTTTTAGTCGTAAACTACTTCTTTCATATCATACAAGTTTATTGGAATAAAATAATCATAATATATTAATATTCAAAAAATACATAAGAGATTTGAAAAAATAAATCTATTTACCCAATAAGCTTAAATAGTTATGACTGTTTGAACAATTACTTATTTAAAATTATTATGACCTTTTGTTTTATCATAAAACAACTGTTTCAATACATAAAAGCCTATTTGAATTAAAATAGTACTAATTTATTAATATTTCAAAAAATTAATAAGCAAGAGATTTTTAAAAATAAATATGTTTTCTGAAAAAATTTAAATAGTTATGATTATTTGAATAATTATATATTGAAAATTGTTATGACCTTTTGTTTTGCCATAAAACAATTGTTTCAGTTCATTAATATTCGAAATAAAACAATTATTCGAAATAAAATATTAATAGTTTATTAATATTCCAAAAATTAATAAGTGATTTCAAAAGTGAATTTGTTTACCAAATCAGTTCAAATAATTATGGCCATTTCAATAATTATCTATTTTAAATCATTATGAACTTTTGTTTTATCATAAAATAATTATTTTTCATCATACAAGCCTATTCAAAATAAAATAATACTAATTTTTTAATATTTCAAAAATTAATAAGTAGAAAAATTAAAAAATAAATCTATTTACCGAATCAGTTCCTATTTGAATACCTACCTATTTTAAATCATTATAACATTTTTTTCTATTATAAAATAATTGTCTCAATTCATATAAGCCTATTGGGAATTAACTAATTCTAAATTAATAATATTCCAAAAATTAATAACCAAGAGATTTAAAACATAAATTTATTTGCCAAAGCAGTTCAAAAGGTTAAAACTATATGAATAGTTATCTATTTCAAATCATTTTAACTTTTTGTTTTGTCATAAAACACTTGTTTTAGTTCATACAAACTTGTTCGAAATAAAATAATTCAAATTTGTTAATATTTCAAAAATTAATAGGTAAGTGATTTAAAAAGTGAATTTGTTTATGGCCATTTCAACAATTATCTATTTCAAATCGTTATTATCTTTTGTTTGGTCATATAACAAATGTTTTTGATCATTCAAGCTTAATAAATTTGTTGCCAAACTAGTTCAAATAGATAAGGCTATATAAACAGTTCTTTATTTCAAATCGTTATGGCTTTTTGTTTTCTCATAAAATTATTTTTTTAATTCTTAGTAACTTATTTGAAATAAAATAAAACAAATTTATTAGCATTTCAAAAATTAATACATAAGAGATTTAAAAAATAATTCGGTTTGTCAAACTAGTTAAAATAATTATGACTATTTAAACAATTATCTATTTAAAATCGTTATGACCTTTTGTTTTGTCATAAAATAAATATTTTTGTTCATATAAGTTCATTTATAATAAAATAATATTAATTTATTAATATTTTGAAAATGAAGAAATAAGAGATTTAAAAAAGAAATCTGTTTACTAAACTGTTCAATTAGTTATAACTATTTGAACAATTATTTATTTCAAATAGTTATGACCATTTGTTTTGTCATAAAAAATTGTTTTTGTTTATACAGTATTACAGGAAATAAACTAATGCTAATTTATTAATTTCTGAAAATTAATAAATAACAAATTTAAAAAATGAATCTGTTGGCCTGACGAGTGCAAATAGTTGTGATTGTTTGAATAATTATCAATTTCAAATCATTATGATCTTTTGTTTTATCACAAAATAATATTTCTATTCATACAAGCTTGTTCGAAATAACATAATTCCAATTTATTAATATTTTAAAAAGTAATAAGTAAGGAATGTAAAAAATGAATCTGTTTACCGAACAAATTCAAATAGTTATGACTATTTAAACAATTATCTATTTCAAATTGCTATAGCCTTTTATTTTGTCATAAAACAATTTTTTCTATTTATACAAGCTTCTTTCAATTAAAATTATACAAATTTATTAACATTCAAACAATTAATAAGTAAAATATTTAAAAAATAAATTTGTTTACTAAATAAGTTCAAATAGTTATGACTATTTGAACAATTATTTGTTTCAAATCATTATGACATTTTGTTTTATCATAAAACAATTGTTTTTCTTAAAACAAGCTTATTTAGATTAAAATAATATTAATTTATTAATATTTTGACAATTAATAAATAAAAGATTTTAAAATAAATATTTTTATCGAACAAGTTTAAATAGTCATAACTATTTGAATAATTATCTATTTCAAATTATTAGACCTTTTTGTTTTGTCATAAAACAATTGTCAATTCATATAGGCTTATTCAAAATAAAATAATATTAATTTATTAATATTCCAAAAATTAATGAGTAAGTGATTTAAAAAAATGAGTCTGTTTACCGAACAAGTTCAAATAGTTATGACTATGTAAAATATTTTCTATTTCAAATCGTTATGACTATGTAAAAAATGAGCTCTCTCTTGATTGCCCCTGGATCTTTTCAAACCGCTCGTTTGATTGTTAGGCCTTGAAACTGGTGTAGTAATAGGATTAGGCCCATATACAAGTGCTTGAAAAGCTAGTTGATCAAGACTTAGAGCGATGTTGTTTATGGTTAGGAAATAAGGCTGGTGAGGAACTTGTGCAACATTATTGACTGTTGGTTAGCAAGCAGGATGAAGATATAGTGGATATGAAGCATAACTTATGGAATGCTACCCCTCAAAACTTACTGCTTAGGTTTCATCTTTTTTTTTTCTTAGGCATCCTACCTTTCTTAACATTGTCAAACTTTCCCTCTTCAACCTTGCCACTCTTGATGGTATTTTCAATAATCTCCATACCATATAACTAAAATTCTTTGTTGTGTTCCCTATCATCTTCTTATAATAAGGCGACTTCAAAGTGCTTATAAACAAAATCATCATTTCTTTTTCAATTAAAGGTGGCTGGACCTAAGCAACTATATCTTGCCACCTCTGAGCATATTTTTTGAATGATTCTATAACATTTTTTTAATAATTTGGAAAGAAAAGTGATCAGAAGCCATATCTATAATATAACAGTATTGATTGATGAATGAACGAGTCAAATCCTTCCATGATAGGATGTGGGTCTTGTTTAACTGAACATACCATTTTATAGTAGAACTAGTTAAACTATCTTGGAATACATGCATAAGTAGCTTTTCATTATTGGCATAGGCTGCCATCTTTTGATAGTACATGATGACATGAGTTATTAAACACTTAAAACCATTGTGTTTTTCAAACTCCAAAACTTTAAATTTTGGAGAAATCATAACATCTGGGACTAAACAAAGGTTGGCAGCATCTATAAAGCCATAAAAATCTATTCTTTCAATAGCTCGCAACCTCTCATCTAGCATCTTCATCTTGTAATCAGCTTTTAAATCTTTTAAAGCCTTATCCATTTTCAATTTCTCTTTTGGGATGTTCAAATTAGGAACTTGGATGGGTTCAATTACCTTTTCAATAAAGGCAGGGTTATTGTAGCTTTGGATATTTCTTTTGCTAGGTGCAAATGGTATTTCTAAATAAGTATAGCATGTCAAAAATGCTAATTGTTATGATGGAAGACTTGGAGTGGATTGGGCTTGATATGGACCATAACCCAAAGGATATAAAGGATTAGCAACATTATATGAAACGTCTTCTTCTACTGCCTTTCCTTTATTCAACTTGCCTAATGCCTCGACGACTTTGCTCAGCTTTTCTTTAATATTTTCCTGGGCCTTTTCTAATTTCTTAACATGGTTAGCATTATCTTATTCCATTTTTCTAACTTGGGCCTGAATGTAATACTGGTGTTGAGTTATCCTTGAACCTTGACTTCCCATAATTATGGTGTAAATTTAGAATGATGTTTATGGAACCATCAGATTATACATGATAATGAATGCAAAAAAAAAAAAGGTTATGAAATTCAATCTACGTGAATAACATGTAATCTAAATGTATGTTTATGAATATGCACAAGAAGAAAAGAAATAAATAAGACAAGAAAATTGGTTAGTCATTTCAATATAAAATAAAAACATGACTCTAAATTTTGGATTAACTATGAAGGGTGGAAGGACATCGCTCTACCTATGGTTAATCTCTTAAGGTTAACTATATGTGGTTTGGATCATTTCTAAAAGGCTCCTAAATTGTTCCTTACATCTTCATCCATCATGAACTAGTAAGGCACCCCAATCCTCACCCATCATAGGCTACAACTAAAAAGGGTTTAATCTGAGTGGGAGTGTTTCACAGGCCCTATGAAAACATGAAATCTCACAAAGGCATAGGTACTTCACTCTCTCCTAAGGGGTAGAGCTTGGGTGGAGAGCTTATGTTATGCACATGCAAATGAATGACAATTATATAAAAGGAATAACTAAACAAAATATAAGCAATGAAAAGAAAGAAATAGGAAAGAAAGAAAATAATCTCAAATTTATTAAACAAAGCTTGGATAGTAAGAAATCATTACTAGCCTAACTCTTAATGTCTCTAGCAGAGTTGCCAAACTGTCATAACATATAGATCCATAGACCTACCACTAGACATGGTTTTTAGGAGTCTCTACCAATATTTCTTATTTAGGTATGATTGGCCACCTGATCGAATCTATCCCATTTAAAGAGGAGTCCCAAGATTGACTTTGTTATCTTTAAATAGTAGATTTTGATCCACAAAACCAGATTTTAAGTTCGGGAGTACGGTTACGTGTGAAGAAGGTTATAACACCTCCACAGTGTCCATTCAAATGATGGTAATAGTTTGATTTCAAATTATCCCAGCATTAAATATGTTTATATTTTACCAAAATATTTAATATTGAAAATTAATCCTAAAATTACTTCAATAGTTTGGTTGCAATTCAAGATAATTCTCTCACCTTAGGAGTATTCATGGAGATTAGTGTCCCACCTTTAAGAGGCTTCATCATTGGATTCATTTAAATTTTAGTTAAATAAATAACCAGTAAAATCTTCCAATAGTTTGGTAAGATTTACTTTGATATAGATCTCTCAATAGTTTGGTGAGATTTCCTTGTAAATTTATTTTTAGAAAATGTATTAAATTTTTTAATAGTTTGGTAAGACTTAATTTAAGATGCAAATCCTCCAATAATTTGGTAGGATCAAAACAAAATATTTTGTTTGTAATATTTTTTATAAAATTGATTTATGAGATTCTCCAATAGTTTAATAGAATTTATAAAAAATTTAAATTCATGAAAAATCCTCCAATAGTTTGGTAAGATTCATGAATTTATTTTACAAACATTTTTTTTGTTATTATTTTTAAATAAATAAATAAAATAAAATAAAATTCATAAGGTATTTTAAAAAATAATTAATAAAATTTTTAAGTTAAAGTGTGAGTAAAATAATAATTAAAGATGAAAATAATAATAATAATAATAATAATAATATAAATATAAAAGTAAAATGAAAATAAAATAGAAAAAGTAAAATAAAATAAAATCAAAATAAAAAATAGGATGAAAGAAAAAAAAACTGTGATTAGATCAGGCTTAAAGCGCAGATCTTCACGTGGGTCACTGGGTTCAAGCAGAAAATTCAAACTTCAACCAAAAAGTTCTTCCTAAGTAATAATCCCCAACTACTAAACATGGTCTTTACCAAGAAAAAAAGGCTTCCATCTAATTATTTCCATTAAAATATAACCAACTGACCAGATATCAATTACTGCAGTATGCTTTGAACAATTGAAAAGCAACTCGGGGGCTCGATACCATTTGGTTACAATATACTCTATAATGAAGTCTGTCTTTGAGGTGGTTCTTGCAAGACCAAAGTCATAAATTTTCATATCATAGTTTGCATTGAAAAGCAAGTTGCTAGGTTTAAGGTCCTGGTGCAAAACATTTACAGAGTGTATGTACTTCAGGCCCTGTAATAGTTGATATAGGAACTACTGACAGTGATCATCAATGAAAGGTTAGCTAGACTATATTATTTGATTTAGATCAGTGTCCATTAGCTCATATGCAACGTAAACATCATTTAACTTTTCCCTCTCTAGTGACAGTATAATGTCTTTGATTTTGACAATATTATCATGATCCATGTGATAAAGGAGATTGATCTCTTGGGGTGTTCTTTTAGCATCCATCATGTTGTCAAATGCATTCTTAATCTTTTCTATTGCAACTTCTTCCTTTGTCTCAGAATTTGTAGCATAGAAAATGATGTCGTAAACGCCACAACCAATGAGCTTAATAGAAAGAACATACTTAGAAGAAACTTCAAAGATGTTACCCAAGATGTTGTAACAAACATATTTGCCATCATATGTCAGGATTCCTCTTAGATCAATCACCATTGAATTAGTCTCCATCTTTTTTTACTTCAACTGTTGAATCAAATGTTTGAAACTCAATCCTTAGTGCAAAAAGTAGATGATTAAGCCTAAAATTTGTCAATGTTTTGGAAAGAAAAAAATACTACCACCTATCCCCTTGCTTTGATTATAGATTTATATAGAAATTCATGCTCAATCAACTTTCCTTAAATCTATGATATTATTTGATTTAATTTTAATGAGAATTAATTATGGAATTAAATCCAAAAAAATCTTTCAACATCATTTTAATGTGAATTGACTCTGGGATTAAATCCCAAAAATCTCTCAAACATCATTTTAATGTGAATTGATTCTGGAATTAAATCCCAAATATCTCTCAACATCATTTAAACCAGATTTCAATTATGAAAAAATCTTAGATAAAATGAGGTGTTTTCAATATTTCAAAAATTAACAAGAGATTTAAAAAATAAATGTGTTTATTGAACCAATTCAAATAGTTAAGACTATTAGAATAATTATCTATTTGAAATCATTTAGACTTTTTGTTTAGTCATATAATAATTGTTTCAATTCATACAAGCCTATTTGGAATAAAATAATACAAATTCATTAACATTCGAAAAATTAATAAGCAAAAGATTTGAAAAAATAAATCTGTTTACCAAACAAGTTTGAATGGTTATGACTATGGAATAATTATCAATTTAAAATTGTTATGACCTTTTGTTTTGTCATAAAATAATTGTTTTAGTTCATAAAAGCTTATCCAAAATACAATAATACTACTTTATTAATGTTTCAAAAATTAAAAAATAAGAGATTTAAAAAATAAATCAGTTTGCTAAATGAATTCAAATAATTATGGCCATTTGAATAACTATCTATTTCAAATTATTATTACCTTTTGTTTTGTCATAAAAAAGTTGTTTTTCAACATACAAGCTTATTAAAAATAAAATAATACTAGTGTATTAATATTTCAAGAATTAGTAAGAGATTTAAAAAAAAAAATCTATTTATCGAGCCAGTTCAAATAGTTATGACTATTTGAATAATTATCTATTTCAAATTGTTATAACTTTTTGTTTTATCATAAAACAATTGTTTCTGTTCATACAAGCTTATTAAGAATAAAATAATACTAATTTAGTAAAATTCCAAAAATTAATAAATAAGGGATTTTAAAAATAAATTTGTTTGCTAAACTAATTCAAACAGTTAAGACTATATGAACAATTATTTATTTCAAATTGTTATGACCTTTTACTTTATCATAAAGTAATTATTTCAGCTCACACAAGTTTATTCGAAATAGAATAAAACTAATTTATTAACATTTCAAAAGTTTATAAGTAACAGATTTAGAAAAAAATTCTATTTATTAAATCATTTCAAATAATTATAACTATTTCAAATCATTATGACTTTTTCTTTTGTAATAAGACAATCGTTTTAGTTCATATAAGCTTATTTGAAATAAAATAATACTAATTTATTAATGTTCCGAGAATTAATGAGTAAGAGAATTAAAAAAAGAATTTGTTTACCTAATAAGTTCAAATAATTATGACTATCTGAACAATTAACTATTTCAAAACATTATAACCTTTTGTTTGTCATAAAACAATCGGTTTTGTTTATGCAAGCTTTTTTCGAATAAAATAATATAAATTTATTAATATTTCAAAAATTAATAAGTAAAAATTTAAAAAATAAATATATTTTCTGAACACGTTTAAATAGTTATGTCTATTTAAATTATTATCTATTTAAATCATTATGACATTTTGTTTTATCATAAACCAATTGTTTCTATTCATACAAGTTTATTTGAAATAAAATAATACTAATTTATTAGTATTATAAAATTAATGAGTTGGAGATTTAAAAAATAAAGCTGTTTACTAAATAAGTTCGAATTGTCATGTCCATTTGAACTATTATCTATTTCAAATTGTTATGAAAATTTGTTTTGTCATAAAACAATTGTTTTTATTCATACAAAATTATTCAAAATAAAATAATACTAATTTATGAATATTTCAAAAACTAATAAGAAATTTAAAAACTAAATTTGTTTCTCGAACTAGTTCAAATAGTTGTTACTATTTGAACAATGACCTATCTCAAATTGTTATGATCTTTGCTTTATCATAAAATAATTGTTTCTATTTATACAAGCTTATTCGGAGTAAAATATTTCTAAACTAATAATATTCTAAAAATTAATAAGTAAGAGATTTAAAAAATAAATAGATTTGCCAAATCAGTTCAAATAGTTAAGACTATTATAATAATTATCTTTTTTAAATCATTCTGAACTTTTTGTTTAATCATAAAATAATTGTTTTAGTTCATAAACTCTTATTTGAAATAAAATAATATTATTTTATTAACATTTAGAAAATTAATAAGCAAGAAATTTTAAAAAATAAATCTGTTTACTAAACAAGTTGAAATAGTTATGACTATTTGAATAATTATCTATTTAAAATCATTATGACCTTTTGTTTTATTATAAAACAATTTTTTCAGTTCATAAAAGCTTATCCAAAATAAAAGTAATACTACTTTATTAATATTTCAAAAATTGAGAAATTGTAGATTTAAAAGATAAAATAGTTTATCGAATCAATTCAAATAATTATGGCCATTTGAACAATTATCTATTTCAAGCTATTATGAACATTTCTTTTGTCATAAAACAATTGTTTTTCATCGTACAAGCCTATTTAGAATAAAATAATACTAATTTATGAATATTTCAAAAATTAATAAGTAAAAGATTTAAAAAATATATCTGTTTACTGAACCATTTCAAATAGTTATGACTATTTGAATAATTATATATTTCATATCGTTATAGCCTTTTATTTTGTCATAAAACAATTATTTATATTCATACAAGTTTATTCGAAATAAAATAATAGTAATCTAATAATATTATGAAAATTAATAACTACGAGATTTAAAAAATAAATTTGTTTAGTTCAAATAGTTAAGGCTATATGAATAATTATCTATTTTAAATCGTTATGAGCTTTTGTTTTGTTATGAAATAAATGTTTTTGTTCATATAAGTTTGTTTGAAATAAAATAATATTAATTTATTAGTATCTTGAAAATTAATAAGAAATTTAAAAAATAAATCTATTTATCAAATCAGATCAATTAGTTATAACAATTTAAACAATTATTTATTTCAAATTGTTATGACTATTTGTTTTGTCATAAAATAATTTTTTCATCGATACAATCTTATTTGGAGTAAAGTAATACTAATTTATTAATATTTTGAAAATTAATAAGTAATGGATTTAAAAAAATGGATCTGTTGGCCTGACCAGCATAAAATGTTATAATTATTTGAACAATTATCTATTTCAAATCATTGTGAACATTTATTTTGTCACAAAATAATTGTTTCTGTTTGTACAAGCTTATTCGGAATAACATAATTCTAATTTATTAATATTTCAAAAATTAATAAGTAAGATTTAAAAATTGAATTTGTTTATTGAATAAGTTCAAATAGGTATCACTATTTGAACAAATTATCTATTTCAAATCGCTATAATGTTTTGTTTCATCATAAAATAATTTTTTCTCTTCATACTAGCTTATTTCAATTAAAACAATACAAATTTATTAATATTTAGACATTTAATAAGAAAAAGATTTTAAAAATAGTTATCAAATAAGTTCAAATAGCTATGATTATCTAAACAATTATTTATTTCAAATCATTGTGACCTTTTGTTTTGTCATAAAATAATTGTTTTTGTTTGTACAAGCTTATTCAAAATAACATAATTCTAATTTGTTAATATTCCAAAAATTAATAAGAGATTTAAAAAATAAATCTGTTTATTGAATAAGTTCAAATAGTCATGACTATTTGAACAAATTATCTATTTCAAATCGCTATAACCATTTGTTTTGTCATAAAATAATTTTTTCTCTTCATGCAAGCTTATTTCAATTAAAATAATATAAATTTATTAACATTTAGAAATTTAATAAGCAAAAGATTTAAAAAATAGTTATCGAATAAGTTTAAATAGTTATAATTATCTAAACAATTATTTATTTCAAATTGTTGTAACCTTTTGTTTTATCACAAAACAATTGTTTTTGTTCGTACAAACTTATTTGAAATAATATAATTCTAATTTATTAATATTCCAAAAATTAATAAGTAAGAGATTAAAAAATTGATTCTGTTTTTCAAACAAGTTTAAATAGTTATGACTATTTGAACAAATTATCTATTTCAAATCGCTATAACTTTTTGTTTTATCATAAAATAATTTTTTTCTCTTCATACAAGCTTATTTCAATTAAAATAATACAAATTTAATAATATTTAGACATTTAATAAGAAAAAAATTTTAAAAAAAGTTATCGAATAAGTTCAAATAGTTATGATTATCTGAACAATTATTTATTTCAAATCACTATTAACTTTTTGTTTTGTCATAAAATAATTGTTTTTGTTCATACAAGCTTATTCAAATTAAAATAATATTAATTTATTAATATTTCAACAATTAATGAGTAAAATATTTTAAAAATTATATGTTTACCGAATAAGTTGAAATGGTTATAACTATTTGAATAATTATCTATTTCAAATCGTAATTATCTTTTAGTTTATCATAAAACAATTTTATCAGTTCATATAGGGTTATTCAAAATAAAATAATGCTAATTTATTAATATTCCAAAATAAATCTGTTTACCGAACAAGTTCAAATAGTTATGACTATTTTAACAATTATCTACTTCAAATTGTTATAACCTTTTATTTTGTCATAAAGCAGTTGTTTTTGTTCATACAAGCTTATTCTATATAAAATAATATAAATTTATTAATATTCTAAAATTAATAAATAAAAATTTAAAAAATAAATATATTTTCTAAACACGTTCAAATAGTTGTGACTATTTGAGCAATTATCTATTTCAAATAGCTATGACCTTTTGTTTTATTATAAACCAATTGTTTCTGTTCATACAAACTTATTTGAAATAAAATAATATAAATCTATTAATATTTCAAAAATTAATAAGTAAAAGATTTAAAAAATAAATCTACTTATCAAACGAGTTCAAATAGATTTGACTATTGAACAATTATCTATTTAAAGTCGTTATAACCTTTTATTTTATCATAAAACAATTGTTTCAGTTCATAAAAACTTATCTAAAATAAAATAATATTACTTTATTAATATTTCAAAAGTTAATAGGCAAGAGAGTTAAAAACTAAAGCTGTTTTTTGAACTAGTTCAAATATTTATGACTATTTGAACAAATATTAATCTCAAATCAGATCTTTGTTTTATCATAAAACAATTATTTCTGATTATACAAGCTTATTTGGATAAATATAATACTAATTAATAATATTCTAAAAATTAAAAAGAGATTTAAAAAATAAATGTGTTTGCCAAACTAGTTTAAATAGTTAAAAATATTAGAATAATTATCTCTTTTAAATTGTTCTAACCTTTTGTTTAGTCATGTAATAATTGTTTCAGTTCATACAAGCTTATTTGGAATAAAATAATACTAATTATTAACATTTGAAAAATTAATAAGCAAGAGATTGAAAAAAATAAATCTATTTACTGAACAAGTTCAAATAGTTATGACTATTTGAGCAATTATCAATTTAAAATCGTTATGACCTTTTGTTTTATCATAAAACAATTGTTTTAGTTTACAAAAGCTTATTAAAAATAAAATAATACTACTTTATTAATATTTTAGAATTTAATAAGTAAGAGATTTAAAAAATAAATCAATTTACTGAATCAGTTTAAATAATTATGGCCATTTGAATAACTATCTATTTCAAATCATTATTACCTTTTGTTTTGTAATAAAACAATTGTTTTTAACATACAAGCTTATTCAAAATAAAATAATACTAATGTACTAATATTTCAAGAATTAATAAAAGATTTAAAAATTAAATCTGTTTACCATACTAGTTTAAATAGTTATGACTATTTGAATAATTATCTATTTCAAATTGTTATAACATTTTGTTCTATCATAAAATAATTATTTTTGTTCGTACAAGCTTATTTAGAATAAAATAATACTAATTTAGTAATAGTCTAAAAATTAATAAATAAGAGATTTAAAAAATAAATCCATTTGTCGAACCAATTCAAACAGTTAAGACTATATGAACAGTTATCTATTTTTAATCGTTATGGTATTTTGTTTTGTAATAAAATAATTATTTTTGTTTATACAAGTCTATTTAGAATAATATAATATTTATTTATTAGTATTTCAAAAATTAATAAGAGATTTAAAAATAAATTTATTTACCGAACATATTCAAATAGTTATAACTATTTGAACAATTATCTGTTCTATTTCAAATCATTATAACCTTTTGTTTTGTCATAAAATAATTCTTTCTCTCAAACAAGCTTATTTCGAATAAAATAATGTAAATTTATTAATATTTCAAAAATTAATAAATAGAAATTTAAAAAATAAATCTATTTTCTGAACATATTCAATAGTTATAACTATTTGAACAATTCTCTATTTCAAATAGTTATCACCTTTTGTTTTGTTATAAACCAATTGTTTTTGTTCATGCAAGTTTATTCAAAATAAAATAACATTAGTTTATTAATATTTCAAAAATTAATAAGTAAAAGATTTAAAAAATAAATTTATTTACTGAACAAGCTCAAATAATTATGACTGTTTGAACAATTATTTATTTCAAATAGTTATGATCTTTTGTTTTGTCATAAAACAATTGTTTCTATTCATACAAGTTTATTCAGAATAAAGTAATAGTAATTTATTAATATTTTGAAAATTAATAGGTAGGAGATTTAAAAAAAAATCTATTTACCAAACAAGTTCAAATAGTTATGTCCATTTAAACAATTATCTATTTCAAATCATTAAAACCTTTTTGTTTTGACATAAAACAATTGTTTCTGTTCATACAAAATTATTCAAAATAAAATAATACTAATTTATTAATAATTTAAAAATTAATAAGAGATTTAAGAACTAAATCTATTTACGAAATTAGTTTATATAGTTATAACTATTTGAATAATTATCTATTTCAAATCGTTATAATCTTTATTTTGTCATAGAACAATTGTTTTTTTTTTTATAAGTTTTTTGGATTAAGATAATACTAATTTGATAATAAAAGATAAATTTTTTTGTCAAACAAGTTCAAATAGTTAAGACTATTTTAACAATTATCTATTTCAAATTGTTCTGACCTTTTGTTTAGTCATAAAACAATTATTTCAATTCATACAAGCTTATTCAGAATAAAATAATACTTATTTATTAACATTAGAAAAATAAAATAGTAAATGATTTAGAAAAATAAATCTATTTATTGAACAAGCTCAAATAGATATGACTTTTTGAACAATTATCTATTTAAAATTGTTATGACCTATTTTTTGTCATAAAACAACTGTTTTAGTACATAAAAACTTATCTGAAATAAAATAATACTACTTTATTAGTATTTGAAAAATTATTAAGCAAGAGATTTAAAAACTAAAACTATTTTTCAAACCAGTTCAAGTAGTTACAACTATTTGAATAAATATCAATCTCAAATCGTTATGATATTTGTTTTGGCATAAAAAAATGTTTCTGATCATACAAATTTATTCGAATAAATATAATACTAATTTAATAATCTTTCAAAATTAATAAGTAAGAGATTTAAAAGATAAATGTGTTTGCTGAATTATCTATTTCAATTCATTCTAACCTTTTGTTTAGTCATAAAATAACTATTTTAGTTCATACAAGCTTATTTCGAATAAAGTAATAGTAATTTATTAACATTCAAAAAATTAATAAGCAAGAGATTGGAAAAAATAAATTTGTTTACCGAACAAATTCAAATAGTTATGACTATTTAAACAATTATCTATTTAAAATTGTTATGAACTTTTGCTTTGTCATAAAATAATTGTTTCAGTTCATAAAAGCTTATCCAAAATTAAATAGTACTACTTTATTAATATTTCAAAAATTAGTAAGTAAGAGATTTAAAAAATAAATCAGCTTACTAAATCAGTTCAAATATTTATGGCCACTTGAACAATTATCTATTTTAAATCATTATTATCTTTGGTTTTGTCATAGAACAATTGTTTTCAAAATACAAGCTTATTTGAAATAGAATTGTTATTACCTTTCTTTTTTTCATAAAACAATTGTTTTTCAACCTACAAGCTTATTTGAAATAAAATAATACTAATTTATTAATATTTCAGGAATTGGTAAAAGCTTTAAAAAATAAATCTGTTTACCGAACTAGTTCAAATAGTTATGACTATTTAAACAATTATCTATTTCAAAATGTTATAACCTTTTGTTCTATCATAAAACAATTATTTATATTCATACAAGCTTATTCAGAATAAAATAATACTAATTTAATAATATTCTAAAAATTCATAACTAAGAGATTTAAAAAATAAATTCGTTTGTTGAACCAGTTCAAAAATTAAGACTATATGAACAATTATCTATTTCAAATCGTTATGACCTTTGGTTTTCATAAAACAATTGTTTCAGCTCATACAAGTTTATTTGGAATAAAATAAAACTAATGTGTTAATATTTCAAAATTTTATAAGAGATTTAAAAAATAATTCTATTTATCGAACAAGTTCAAATAAGTATAACTATTTGAATAATTATCTATTTCAAATTGTTATTATTATTTTTGTCATATAACAATTGTTTTTGTTTATATAAGTTTGTTCTAAATAAAATAATACTAATTTATTAATATTTAGAAAATTAATCAGTAAGAGGTTTAAAAGATAAATCCATTTACCAAACCATTTCAAATAGTTTTAGGTATTTGAATAATTATCTATTTCAAATCATTATAACCTTTTGTTTTGACATCAAATAGTTGGTTCTATTCATAATAATTTATTCAAAATAAAATAATATTAATTTAATAATATTCTTAAAGTAAATAACCAAGAAAATAAAAAATAAATCTAATTGTTGAACTAGTTCAAATAGTTAAGACTATATTAACGATTATCAATTTCAAATTGTTATAACCATTTGTTTGGTCATTAAACAATTTTTTTGTTTGTACAAGCTTATTCAAATTAAAATAATAAAAATTTAATAATATTTCAAAAACTAATAAGTAAGATATTTGAAAAATAAATTTGTTTATCGAATTAGTTCATTTGGTTAAGACTATTATAACAATTATCTATTTCAAATTGTTCTGAACTTTTGTTTAGTCATAAAACAAATGTTTAAGTTCATACAAGCTTATTCAGAATAAATTAATACTAATTTATTAACATTTAAAAAATTAATAAGAAAGAGATTTTAAAAAATAAATATATTTACCGAACAAGTTCAAATAGTTATTACTATTTGAATAATTGTCTATTTAAAATTATTATGATCTTTTGTTTTGTTATAAAATAATTACTTCAATTAGTACAAGGTTATGTGGAATAAACTAATACTAATTTATTAATATTTCTAAAATTAATAAGTAAGAAATTTAAAAAATAAATTTATTTACCGAATCAATTAAAATAATTAGGACCATTTGAACAATTATCTATTTCAAATCGTTATGACTTTTGTTTTGTTATAAAATAATTATTTTTGATCATACAAGCCTATTCAAAATAAAATAATACTAGTTTATTAATATTTCAAAAATTAATAAGTAAGAGATTTAAAAAATAAATTTGTTTATTAAACCAGTTTGAATAGTTATGACTAATTGAACAATTATCAATCTCAAATCATTATGATCTTTGTTTTGTTATAAAACATTTGTTTTTGAACATAGAAGCTTATTCAGTTGAAAATAATAGTAATTTAATAATATTCCAAAAATTAATAAGAGATTTAAAAAATAAATGTGTTTATCAACCTAATTCAAATAGTTAAAACTATTAGAATAATTACCTATTTCAAATCGTTATGACCTTGTTTTAGTCATAAAATATTTGTTTCATATCATACAAGCTTATTAGGAATAAAATAATTCTAATATATTAACATTCAAAAAATTAATAAGCAAGAGATTTAAAAAAATAAATTTGTTTACCAAACAAGCTCAAATAGTTATGACTATTTGAACAATTACTTCTTTAAAATTGTTATGACCTTTTGTTTTGTCATAAAACAATCGTTTTAGTTCATAAAAGCTTATCCAAAATAAAATAATACTAATTTATTAATATTTCAAAAATTAATAAGTAAGAGATTTAAAAAATATATCTATTTTTTAAACAAATTCAAATAGTTACAACTATTTGAACAATTTTATATTTAAAATCGTTATGACCTCTTGTTTTGTCATAAAATAGTTGTTTCAGTTCATACAAGCTTATTCAAAAAAATAATAATTTATTAATATTTTGAAAATTAATAAGTGATTTAAAAAGTAAATCTACTTACCGAATCAGTTCAAATAATTATTGCCATTTTAACAATTATATATTTCAAATCATTATGAACTTTTGTTTTGTCATAAACCAATTGTTTTTCATCATACAAGCTTATTTGAAATAAAATAATACTAATTTGTTAATATTTCAAAATTTAATAAGTAAGAGATTTAAAAAATAAATCTGTTTATCGAACCAATTCTTATTCGAATAATTACCTATTTCAAATGTTATAACCTTTTGTTCTTTTATAAAATAATTGTTTCAATTCATACAAGTTTGTTCAGAATAAAGTAATACTAATTTAATAATATTATGAAAATTAATAACTAAGATTTAAAAAATAATTTTGTTTGCCAAAGTAGTTCAAATAGTTGAAACTACATGAACAATTATCTATTTCAAATTGTTATGAACTTTTGTTTTGTCATAAAACAATAGTTTCAATTCATATAAGCTTATTTGAAATAAAATGATATAAATTTATTAATATTATGAAAATTAATAAGTGATTGAAAAAGTGAATTTGTTTACTAAATCATTTCAAATAATTATGGTCATTTCAACAATTATCTATTTCAAATCGTTATTACTTTTTGATTGTTCATATAACAAATACTTTTTTATCATTCAAGCTTATTCAAAATAAAATTCTATTAATTTATTAATCTTATCTATTAACCGAACAAGTTCAAATAGTTATGACTATTTGAATAATTGTATACTTCAAATTGTTGTAACCTTTTATTCTGTCATAAAACAATTATTTTTGTTCATGCTAGCTTATTTTGAATAAAATAATAGTAATCTAATAATATTTCAAAAATTAATAACTAAGAGAATTAAAAATGAATTTGTTTGCTGAACCAGTTAAAATATTTAAGACTGTAATAACAATTATCTATTTTTTGTTTTGTAATAAAATAATTATTTCAATTCATACTAGCTTATTTAGGATGAAATAACATGAATTTATTAATATTTCAAAAATAAAAAGAGATTTAAAAAAATAATTCTATTTACCTAACCAATTCAAATAATTATGACTATTTGAATAATTATTTATTTCAAATCGTTATGACTTTTTTTTTGCCATAAAACAAATGTTTTTGTTTATATAAGTTTGTTCAGAATAAAGCAATATTAGTCTATTAATTTTTCAAAAACAAATAAGAGATTTAAAAAATAAATTCATTAATCAAACCAGTTTAAATAGTTATGATTACTTGATAAATTATTTATTTCAAATCATTATGACTTTTTGTTCTGTTATAAAATAATTGTTTCTATTCATACAAGCTTATTTGGATTAAAAAAAATTAATTTATTAATATTTTGACAATTAATAGGTAAAACATTTTAAGAATAAGTATGTTTACATAACTAAATCAGTTAGTCATGACTAGATGAATAATTATCTATTTCAAATTGTTATGACTTTTTATTTTGTCATAAAAGAACTGTTTCAGTTCATATAAGTTTATTTGAAATAAAATAATACTAATTTATTAATATTCCAAAAATTAATAATTAAGAGATTTAAAAAATGAATTTGTTTACTAGACAAGTTTAAATAATTATGACAATTTGAACAATTATCTATTTGAAATCACTATAACCTTTTGTTTTGTCATAAAATAATTTTTTCTGTTCATTCAAGCTTATTTCAAATAAAATAATATAAATTTATTAAAATTAAGACAATTAATAAGTAAAAGATTAAAAAAAATTGTTTATCAAATAAGTTCAAATCGTTATGACTACTTGAAGAATTATTTATCTTAAATTGTTATGACTTTTTGCTTTGCCATAAAATAAACAATTTGAAATAGGTAGTTGTTCTAATGGCCATAATCATTTGAACTGATTTGGTAAACTGATTTTATTTTTTAAATCTCTTACTTATTAACTTTTGAAATATTAATAAAGTAGCATTATTTTATTTTGGATAAGCTTTTATTAACTAAAACAATTGTTTTATGACAAAACAAAAGGTTATGATGATTTTAAATAGATAATTGTCCAAACAGTCAAACTACTTGAACTTGTTCGATAAACAGATTTATTTTTTCAAATCTTTTGGTTATTAATTTTTTGAATGTTAATAAATTAGTATTATTTTATTCTGAATAAGCTTGTATGAACTAAAACAATTATTATATAACTAAACAAAAGGTCATAATGATTTGAAATAGATAAATATTCTAATGGTCTTAACTATTTGAATTGGTTTGGTAAACACATTTATTATTTAAATCTCTTATTAATTTTTGAAATATTATTAAATTAGTTTTATTTTTATCTGAATAAGCTTGTATGATCAGAAATAATTGTTTTACAAGAAAAAAAAGATCATAACTATTTGAGATTGATATTTGTTCAAATAGTCATAAGTATTTTAACTGGTTCAAAAATAGCTTTAGTTTTTAAATCTCTTGCTTATTAATTTTTGAATATTAGTAAAGTAGTATTATTTTATTTCAGATAAGTTTTTATGAACTAAAACAATTGGTTTATGACAAAATAAAAGGTCATAGAGACTTTAAATAGAAAATTGTTCAAATAGTCAAATCTATTTGAACTTATTCAGTAAATATATTTATTTTTTAAAATCTCTTATCATTAATTTTTCAAATGTTAATAAATTAGTATTATTTTATTTTAAATAAGCTTGTATGAACTAACATAATTGTTTTATGACTAAACAAAAAGTCAAAATGATTTGAGATAGATAATTATTCTAATAGTCTTAACTATTTGAACTAGTTCGGCAAACACATTTGTTTTTTTTACATCTCATGCTTATTACTTTTTGGAATATTATTGAATTAGTATTATTTTAATATGAATAAGCTTTTATGAAAAGAAATAATTGTTTTATGACAAAATAAAGATCATAATGATTTGAGATAGATAATTGTTCAAATAGTCATAACTATTTGAATTGTTTTCCTGAACAGATTTAGTTTTTAAATCTCTTATTAATTTTCAAAATATTAATAGCTTAGCATTATTTTACTATGAATAATTTTGAATGAACATATTGTTTTTTGGCAAAACAAAAGGTCATAACGATTTTAAATAGATAATTGTTCAAATGGACATGACTATTTGAACTTGTTCGGTAAATAGATTTATTTTTTAAATCTCTTACCTATTAATTTTTAGAGTATTAATAAATTAGTATTATTTTATTCCGAATAAACTTGTATGAATAAAAACAATTATTTTATGACAAAACAAAAGATCATAATTATTTGGAATAATTAATTGTTCAAGTAGTCATAACTATTTGAAATTGCTTGTTAAACAAATTTATTTCTTATCTCTTTTAGTTATCAATTTTTTGAATATTGATAAACTAGTACTATTTTATTTCGAATACGCTTGTATGAACATAAACAATTGGTTTATCACAAAACTAAAGGTCATAACTATTTGAAATAGATAATTGTTCAAAAAGTCATAACTATTTGAACATGTTCAAAAAATAGATTTATTTTTTTAACTTTTACTTATTAATTTTTGGAATATTAATAAATTTATATTATTTTATTCAAAATAATCTTGTATGAACTGAAACAATTGTTTTATGACAAAACAAAAGGTCATAACGATTTTAAATTGACAATTGTTCAAATACTCGTAACTATATGAATTTGTTTGGTAAACAAATTTATTTTTTTAATCTCTTGCTTATTAATTTTTTTTATTTTGGATAAGATTTTATGAATTGAAACAATGTTTTATGTCAAAACAAAAGGTCATAATAATTTTACATATATAATTTATCAAACAGTCATAACCATTTAAACTTGTTCAGTAAATAGATTTATTTTTTCAAATCTTTTGCTTATTAATTTTCCAAATGTTCATAAATTTGGATTATTTTATTTCGAATAAGCTTGTAAGACATGAAACAAATATATTATGACTAAACAAAAGGTTTGAATGATTTGAAATAGATAATTATTCTCATAGTTTTAACTATTTGAACTAGTTTAGCAAATACATTTATTTTATAAATCTTTTATTAGTTTTTGGAATATTATTAAATTAGTAATATTTTTAACTGAATAAGCTTCTATGATTAGAAATAATTGTTTTATGACAAAACAAATAATTATAATGATTTGAACTGGCTCGGTAAACAAATTTATTATTTAAATCTGTTACCTATTAATTTTTGAAATATTAATCAATTAGTATTATTTTATTTCAAATAAGCTTGTGTGATCAAAAACAATTATTTTATGATAAAGGAAAAGGTCATAATGATTTGAAATAGAAAATTTTTAATTGATTTGGTAAACAAATTTATTTTTTAAGTTTCTTACTTATTAATATAGGAAATATTAATAAATTAGTATTATTTTATTCCATCTAAGCTTATATTAACTGAAACAATTGTTTTATGACAAATTAAAAGGTTATAATGATTTAAAATAGATAATTGTTCAAATAATAATAACTATTTGAACTTGTTCGGTAAACAGATTTATTTTTTAAATCTCTTTCTTATTAATTTTTTGAATGTTAATAAATTAGTATTAATTTATTTTGAATAAACTTGCATGAATTGAAACAATTGTTTTATGACTAAACAAAAGGTTAAACTGATTTGAAGTATACAATTATTCTAATAGTCTTAACCATTTGAAATAATTCGATAAACAAATTTATTTTTGAAATCTCTTACTTATTAGTTTTTGAAATATTATGAAATTAGTATTATTTTAATTTGAATAAGCAAGTATAAACAAAACAATTGTTTTACAACAAAAGAAAAAGGTTATAATGATTTGAAATAGATAATCATCTATATAGTCTTAACTATTTAAATTGGTTATGAAATTAGATTTATATTTTAATTTTCTTAGTTATTAAGTTTCAAAATATTATTAAATTTGCATTATTTTATTTCAAGTAAGATAGTATAAATTTTTATTAGTTTATTCGAAATAAGCTTGCATGAACAGACCAATTATTTTGTAACAAAACAAAATGTCATAATGTTTTGAAATAGATAATTGTTTATATAGTCATAACTATTTCAACTTGTTTGGTAACCAAATTCATTTTTTTTAATTCTCTACTCTTTAATTTTTAGAATATTAATAAATTAGTATTATTTTATTTCAAATAGACTTATATGAACTAAAACAATTATTTTATTACAAAAAAAGGTCACAATAATTTGAAATAGATAATTATTCAAATAGTCATGAGTATTTGAACTTGTTTGGTGAACATATTTATTTTTTAAATCTTTTACTTATAAATAGTCAAAATATTAATAAATTAATATCATTTTAATCTGAATAAGCTTGTATGAACATAAACAATTGTTTTATGATAAAACAAAAAGTCATAACAATTTGAAATAAATAATTGTTCAAATAGTCATAATGATTTGAACTTATTTGGTAAATAGATTAATTTTTAAATCTTTTACTTATTAATTGTCTTAATATTAATAAATTTACATTATTTTATTCAAAATAAGCTTGTATGAACAGAAAAAATCATTTTATGATAAAGCAAAAGGTTATAGCGATTTCAAATAGATAATTATTCAAATAATCATAATTATTTAAATTTGTTTAGTAAACGATTCATTTTTTAAATCTCTTAATTATTAATTTTTAGAATATTAATAACTTAATAATATTTTATTTCGAATAAACTTATATGAAGTGAAATAATTTTTTTTATGACAAAAGAAAATGTCATAACGATTTGAAATAGATAATTATTCAAAGAGTCATGACTGTTTGATTTAGTTCAATAAACATATTTATTTTTTACATTTTTTATTTATTAATTTTCAATATTTTAATAAATTTATATTATTTTAATATGAATAAGCTTGTATAAATAGAAACTATTGTTTTATAACAGAACAAAAAGTCATAACGATTTGAAATAAATATTTGCTCAAATGGTCTTAATTTGAATCGGTTTGATAAATAGATTTATTTTTTAAAATTTTTTATTAATTTTTGAAATATTAATAGATTAGTATTATTTTATTTTGAACAAACTTATATGAACAAAAACATTTGTTTTATGACAAAACAAAAAATCACAACAATTTGAAATAGATAATTGTTCAAATAGTCATAATTATTTGAACTGGTTAGGTAAATAGAATTATTTTTTAAATCTCTTACTTATTAATTTTTGAAATATTAATAAATATGTTTTATTTAATTCTAAATAAGCTAGTATGAATTGAAAATATTGTTTTATGATAAAACAAAAGGTCATAATGATTTGAAATAGATAATTGTTCGTATAGTCTTAACTATTTGAATTAGTTTGGCAAACAAATTTATTTTTTAAATCTTGTAGTTATTAATTTTTGGAATATTATTAGATTAATATTATTTTATTTCGAATAAGCTTATATGAATAGAAATAATTATTTTATGACAAAACAAAAGGTTATAGCAATTTGAAGTATACAATTGGTCAAATAGTCATAACTGTTTGAGCTGGTTTGATAAACAAATTTATTTTTTAAATCTCTTATTAATTTTTGAAATATTAATAAATTAGTATTATTTTATTCGGAGTAAGTTTCTATGATCAAAAACGGTTGTCATATGACCAAACAAAAGGTAATAACAATTTGAAATAGATAATTATTGAAATGGCCCTAATTAGTTAAACTAATTTGGTAAACATATTCACTTTTTAAATCACTTACTTATTATTTTTGGAATATTAATAAATTAGTATTATTTTATTTTGAATAAGCTTGTATGAACTGAAAGATTTGTTTTATAACAAAACAAAAGGTCATAATGGTTTTAAATAGATAATTATTCACATACTTGTAACTATTTGAATTTGTTCAATAAACAAATTATTTTTTTAACTCTTGCTTATTAAGTTTTGAAATATTAAAGAATTAGTACTATTTTATTTTGGATAAATTTTTATGAACTGAAACAATTGTTTTATGACAAATCAAAAGGTTATAACAATTTTAAATAGATAATTGTTCAAATAATAATAACTATTTGAACTTGTTCGGTAAATATATTTATTTTTTTAAATCTCTTTCTTATTAATTTTTTGAACATTAATAATTTAGTATTAATTTATTCTGAAAAAGCTTATATGAACTGAAATAATTGTTTTATGACTAAACAAAAGATCATAACAATTGAAATAGATAATTATTCTAATAATCTTAACCATTTGAATAGATTCATTAAAGAAATTTATTTTTTAAATCTCTTATTAATTTTGAAATATTATTAAATTAGTATTATTTTAATCTAAATAAGCTTGAATGAACAAAACAATCGTTTTACAATAAAAGAAAAGGTCATAATGATTTGAAATAGATAATCTTTTATAAAGTCTTAACTACTTGAACTGATTCGGCAATTAGATTTATTTTTTAATTTTCTAGGTTATTAAGTTTTAAAATATTATTAAATTAGTATTATTTTATTTCAAATAAAATAGTATGAATAGAACCAATTGTTTGATGACAAAATAAAAGGTTATAATGATTTGAAATAAATAATTATTGAAATTGTCAAAAATATTTGAAATGGTTTGGCAAGTAGATTTACTTTTTAAATCTCTTACAGATTTATTTTCTAAATATTAATAAATTAATATTATTTTATTTTGAACAAACTTATATTAACAAAAATAATTTTTTTATGACAAAAAAAAAAGGTAATAACAATTTAAAATAAACAATTGTTCAAATAGTTTTAATTATTTGACTAAACAAAAACATAATTATAACTTTTTGAACCAATTCAAATAATTATAACTATTTGAACAATTATATGTTTCAAATTGTTATTACTTTTTGTTTTGTTGTAAAATAATTGTTTTATTCGTACAAGCTTATTCGGATTAAAATAATACTAATTTAATAATATTTCAAAAATTAATAAACGATTTAAAAAATAAATTTATTTACCAAATCAGTTTAAATGGTTAAGACTATTAGAATAACTATCTATTTCAAATCATTTTGACCTTTTGTTTAGTTATAAAACAATTGTTTTAGTTCGTACAAGCTTATTTAGAATAAATTAATTCTAATTATTAATATTCAAAAAATTAATAAGAAAGAGATTTAAAAAAATAAATCTATTTACTGAACAAGTTTAAATAGTTATTACTATTTTAATAACTGTCTATTTTAAATCTTTATAACCTTTTGATTTGTCATAAAATAATTGTTTCAGTTAATACAGGCTTGGATGGAATAAAATAATATTAATTTATTAATATTTCCTAAATTAATAAGTAAGAAATTTAAAAAGTAAATCTGTTTATCAAATTAGTTAAAATAATTATGGCTATTTTAACGATTATCTATTTCAAATTGTTAAGACCTTTTGTTTTGTCATAAAACAATTGTTTTTGATCATATAAGTTTATTTGAAAGAAAATAATACTAATTTATTAATATTTCAAAAATTAATAAGTAAAAGATTTAAGAAATAAATCTGTTTATCGAACCAGTTCAAATAGTTATAACTATTTAAACAATTATCAAACTAGTTCAAATAGTTATAACTATTTGAACAATTATCAATCTCAAATCACTAAGATCTTTGTTTTGTCATAAAACAATTGTTTTTGATCACAGAAACTTATTCGATAAAAAATAATACTAATTTAATAATATTTTGAAAATAAATAAGAGATTTAAAAAATAAATGTGTTTGCCAAATTAGTTCAAATAGTTAAAATTATTAGAATTATTATCTATTTCAAATCATTCTAACTTTTTGTTTAGTTAAAAATATTTGTTTCATATCTTGCAAGCTTATTCAGAATAAAATAATTTGGATTTATTGACATTCAAAAAATTAATAAGCAAAAAGATTTGAAAGAATAAATCTCTTTATTGAAAAAGTTTAAATAGTTATGACTATTTGAACAACTATTTATTTAAAATCATTATAACTTTTTGTTTTGACATAAAAGAATTGTTTCAATTTATAAATGCTTATCCAAAATAAAATAATACGAATTTTTTAATATTTTCAAAATTATAAGCAAGAGTTTAAAAAAATAAATATGTTTAACGAACAAATTTAAATAGTTACAACTATTTGAACAATTATCTATTTAGAATTGTTATGACTTTTTGTTTTGTAACAAAACAATTGTTTCAGTTCATACAAACTTATTCCAAATAAAATAAAACTAATTTATTAGTATTCCAAAATTTAATAAGTGATTTAAAAAGTTAATTTCTTTACCAAATCAGTTCAAATAGTCAAGTCCATTTGAAAAATTATCTATTTCAAATCGTTATGACCTTTTGTTTTGTCACAAAACAATTGTTTCCGTTCATGCAAAATTATTCCAAATAAAAAATACTAATTTATTAACATTTTGAAAATTAATAAGCAAGAGATTTGAAAAAATACATTTGTTTACTAAACAAGTTCAAATAGTTATTATTATTTGAACAATTATCTTTTAAAATTGTTGTGAACTTTTGTTTTATTATAAAACAATTGTTTCAATATAAAAGCTTATCCAAAATAAAATAATACTACTTTATTAATATTTCAAAAATTAATAAGTAAGAGATTTAAAAAATAAATTAGTTTACCAAATTAGACCAAATAATTATGGCCATTTAAACAATTATCTATTTCAAATCGTTATTACCTTTCATTTTGTTATAAAACAATTGTTTTCCAACATACAAGCTTATTAAATAAAATTGTTATTACCTTTCGTTTTATCATAAAATAATTGTTTTTCAACATACAGGCTTATTTGGAATAAAATAATACTAATTCTTTAATATTTCAAGAATTAGTAAGAGAAAAAAATGAATCTATTTACCAAACTAGTTTAAATTGTTATGAACAGTTCAAATAGTTATTACTATTTAAACAATTATCAATTTCAAATTATTATAACCTTTTGTTTTGTCATAAAAGAAGTATTTCTATTCATACAAATTTATTCAGAATAAAATAATACTAATTTAATAATAGCTTAAAAATTCATAACTAAGAGATATAAAAAATAAATCCATTCGCTAAACCAGTTCAAATAGTTAAGACTGTATAAACAATTATCTATTTTAAATCATTACAATCTTTTTTTGTCATAAACAATTATTTCAACTCATACAAATTTATTCGGAATAAAATAAAACTTTTGTTAATATTTCAAAAATTTATAAGGAAGAGATTTTTAAAAAAAATTTATTTATCGAACCAGTTCAAATAATTATAACTATTTCAACAATTATCTATTTCAAATCGTTATTACTTTTTATTTTGTTATAAAATAATTGTTTTTGTTCATATAAGTTTGTTTGAAATAAAATAATATTAATTTATTAATATTTAGAAAATTAATCAGTAAGAGATTTAAAAAGTAAATCAATTTACCAAATCATTTCAAATAGTTTTGACTATTTGAATAATTATCTATTTCAAATCATTTTAGCCTTTTGTTTTGTCATCAAACAATTGGTTCTGTTCATACTCTATTATTCATAATAAAATAATAATAATTTAATAATATTTTGAAACTTAATAGCCAAGAAAATTAAAAAATAAATCTTATTGACAAACCAGTTCAAATAGTCAATACTATATGAATGATTATCAATTTCAAATAGTTATGACCTTTTGTTTTACCACAAAATAATTTTTTGTTTGTACAAGCTTATTCGAATTAAAATAATACAAATTTACTAATATTTCAAAAATTAATAAGTAAGAAATTTTAAAAAAAACCGGTTCATATGGTTAAAACAATTAGAATAATTATCTATTTCGAATCATTTTGGCATTTATTTAGTTATAAGACAATTGTCTCAGTTTATACCAATTTATTAACATTCAAAAAATTAATAAGAAAAAGATTTAAAAAAATAAATCTATTTACTGAACAAGTTCAAATAGTTATTACTATTTGAACAATTGTCTTTTTAAAATCATTAAGACATTTTGTTTTGTCATAAAACAATTGTTTTAGTTATACAAGCTTATATGGAATAAAATAATACAAATTTATTAAATATTTCTAAAATTATTTAAAAAATAAATTTGTTTACTAAATCAGTTAAAATAATTTGGCTATTTGAATAATTATCTATTTCAAATCATTATGACCTTTTGTTTGTTTATAAAACAATTGTTTTTTATCATTCAAGTTTATTCGAAATAAACTAATACTAATTTATTAATATTTCAAAAAGTAATAAGTAAAAGATTTAAAAAATAAATCTATTTACCAAATCGATTCGAATAGTTATGACTATTTGAACAGTTAAAATAACATAAATTTATTACTATTCTAATAATTAATAAGTAAAAGATTTAAAAAAGAAATCTATTTACCAAATAAAGTTCAAATAGTTATGACTATTTGAAGAATTATTTATTTCAAATTGTTATGACTATTTGTTTTGTCATAAAACTATTGCTTTTGTTCATACAAGCTTATTCGAATAAAATAATATTAATTTATTAATATTTCAACAATTAGTAAGTAAAATATTTTAAAAATAAATATGTTCACCGAACAAGTTCAAATAGTTATAACTATTTGAATAATTATTTATTTCAAATTGTTATGGCCTTTTGTTTCATCATAAAACAATTATATCAATTCATATAGCCTTGTTCAAAATAAAATAATACCAATTGAATAATATTAAAAAAATTATTGAGTAAGAGATTTAAAATATGAATCTGTTCACCGAACAAGTTCAAATAGTTATGACTATTTGAGCAATTATTTATGTCAAATCATTATGACATTTTGTTTTGGCATAAAATAATTGTTTCTATTTATAAAAGCTTATTTTGAAGAAAATAATATAAGTTTATTAATATTTCAAAAATTAATAAGAAAATATTTAAAAAATAAAAATTTTTTTTGAACATATTCAAATAGTTATGACTATTTGAATAATTATTAATTTCAAATAGTCATGACCTTTTGTTATGGCATAACCAATTGTTTTTGTTCATACAAGCATATTCAAAATAAAATAATACTAATTTATTAATATTTCAAAAATTAATAAGTAAAAATTTTAAAAAATAAATCATTTACTAAGCAAGTTCAAATAGTTATGACTGTTTGAACTATTATTTATTTCAAATAGTTATGATCTTTAATTTTGTCATAAAATAATTATTTCTATTTATACAAGTTTATTCGGAATAAAAAAAATACTAATTTATTAATATTCTAAAAGTTAGTAGGTAGAAGATTTAAAAAAAAAAATTTTATCGAACAAGTTTAAATAGTCATGTCCATTTGAACAATTATCTATTTTAACTTGTTATGACATTTTGTTTTGTCATAAAACAATTGTATCTATTCATGCAAAATTATTCAGAATAAAATAACACTAATATATTAATATTTTAAAAATTAATAAGAGATTTAAATACTAAATCAGTTTACCAAAACAGTTTAAATAGTTATGACTATTTTAACAATTATCTATCTCAGATCGTTATGATCTTTATTTTGTCATAAAACAATTGTTTCTTTTCCTACATGTTTATTAGGATTAAAATAATACTAATTTAATAAAATTCCAAAAATTAGTAAGCAAGAGATTTAAAAAATAACTGTGTTTGTCGAATCAATTCAAATACTTAAGACTATTAGAAAAATTATCTATTTCAAATTGTTATGACCTTTCTATTTAGTCATAAAACAAATATTTCAATTCATACAAGCTTATTTAGAATAGAATAATACTAATTTATTAATGTTGGCCTTGAATTAATTAAGAATTTTGATTTGACAAAACAAAAATTTGCCTAATTTGAATCAACCTTGTCTAAGCTTGAAATGAACATTTTTCCACCCTTCTATCTTGCCAGAATCAATTTGAAAACCAAAATATGTCAAATTCTCGGAACAAAACATGTTTAGTGCAAGCTGTGATGGAAGGGATCGATCCCTTAAGGGAAGGGATCAATCCCCTCCTTACCGGATCAATCCCCTCCTTACCAGATCGATCCCCTAGCAAAAGGGATCGATCCTGTTTTCTTCCAGAACCAAAAATCCTTTAAGTTTTGGCAAAAACCAATCGATCCCCTCGCTGTAGGGATTGATTGGTTGAGGTTGCAAGATGACCAGATCAATCCCTTCAATCAAAGGATCAATTACTTTTTCATACAGAATGCTTTCTTCATGAAATTTTTCAGAAAAGGGATCGATTCCCTACATAAGAGATCGATCACCTAAGGCAAGGGATCGGTCCCCTCTTAAAGGGATCGATCGATTGTTCAAACAGAATGCTCCCTAAGTGTTGAAACCCAAAAAACCAATTGATCCCTCACATAAGGGATCGATCACTTAAAGAACAGATCGATCCCCTAAAGCAAGAGATCGATCGGGTAAGGTAAAATAGGCACAAAATCGAGCCTTCTTAAACATGAACCAATCGATCCCCCAAGGGAGGGGATCGATCCCCTGAAGGTCAGAAACTCCCAATGGCTATTTTTTTACTAAAATTTCTGTAGGTTTGAAGCATTAAATGCATTCCAACAGGTCTCAACTTCTTTCTAACTATAAATCAAGCATTCTACTGCAGACCTAGAGCAACAAGAGCTAAAGAAACTTATTGCTATTCACCTACCAATCTGCTCAAGCATTTGAAAGTGAAAAGTAGAAGAGATGTTACATTTGGTGACAACTCAAAAGGCCAAATCGAAGGGATTGGCTCCATTGGTAACAATTCCTCTACTTCTATTGAAAATGTTTTACTTATGAAAGGTCTCAAGCATAATTTACTTAGCATTAGTCAATTATGTGATAAAGGATTTAGGGTTGTGTTTGAATCCATGTGCTGTCAAGTAATTGATATCAAAACTAACAAGCTTGTTTTTGTTGGACACTATCAAGAAAATATTTATGTAGTGCATCTAGATGACCTATCCTCTAAAAATGTTTGTTTTATGGCTCAAAAAGAAAATGAGAGTTGGAGTGGGCATAGAAGGCTTGGACATGCAAGTATGCATGTAATTTCAAAACTTTCTCAAAATAATTTGGTTGTTGGTTTGCCAAAGTTGAAATATGAAAATGACAAGGTTTGTGATGCATGTGCTCAATGAAAACATAAAAGAATTTCTTTCAAACCTAAGAATTGCATTTCAACTACTAGACCTCTTCAACTATTGCATATTGATCTTTTTGGCCCTACTAGAACAATAAGTCTTGGTGGAAAACAATATGGGTTTGTTATTGTTGATGATTTTACTAGATTCACATGGGTTCTCTTTTTGCATTCAAAGAATGAGGCCTTGGAAAAATTCATTACTTTTAGAAAACAAATACAAAATGAAAAAGGTTATTCAATTACTAGTATTAGAAGTGATCATGGAAAGGAATTTGAAAATCTAGGCTTTAATGTATTTTGTAGTGAAAATGGTATTAGCCATAATTTTTCTACTCCTAGAACTCCTCAACAAAATAGGGTAGTAGAAAGGAGAAATAGAACTTTAGAAGAAATGGCTAGAACCATGTTTTGTGAAAACACTTTACCTAGATATTTTGGGTGGAAGCCATAAATACTTCTTACTATATTATAAATAAAGCTATGATTAGGCCAATTTTGAAGAAAACCCCCTATGAACTTTTTAAAGGAAAAAGGCCTAACATAAGTTATTTTCATTCTTTTGGTTGCAAATGTTTTATTTTTAACAATGAAAAAGATGATCTTGGTAAATTTGATGTAAAAAGTGATGAAAGAATTTTCCTAGGATATTCTTTGAACTCAAATGCTTATAAAGTTTTCAATAAAAGAACATTAGTGGTTGAAAAATCTATACATGTTATTTTTTATGAGTCGAACCCACCTTCGAGAAATGTGCTTCTTGATGATGATGATGTAGGTATACTTTAATAATGGATCAATGATGCACCTCATGACATTGAAAAGAAAAATCAAAAGGAAGAAGATGAGTTTTTGGAGGAGAGAGTGCCAAATCATTCTAGAGAAAGGAAGTATGTCAAAGATAGTGAAATCATTGGTGATCCAGCTCAAGGGGTAAGAACTAGATCTTCTTTTAATGTGTGTAATTATGTTGCTTTCTTATCTCATATTGAACCCAAAAATATAGATTAAGCATTAGGAGATGATCATTGGGTTTTGGCCATGCAAGAGGAATTGAACCAATTTGAAAAAAGCCATGTATGGAATCTTATACCTAGGCCTAGTGATCATCCTACCATAAGCACCAAATGGGTCTTTAGGAATAAAATGGATGAGAATGGGAATATCATTAGAAACAAAGCTAGATTGGTAGCTCAAAGGTATAGGCAAGAAGAAGGAATAGATTATGATGAAACCTATGACCTAGTAACAAGGTTAGAAGCCATAAAGATGTGGCTTGCATTTGTATGTTTTAAAAATTTTAAGCTTTTTCAAATGGATGCAAGAGTGCATTTCTTAATGGTTTTATAAATGAAGAAGTGTATGTAGAGCAACCTCCTAGTTTTGAAAATCCAAAATTTCCAAATCATGTTTATAAATTGACAAAAGCATTATATGGTTTAAAACAAGCTCCTAGAGCTTGGTATGAAAGATTGTCAAATTTTTTGATTGAAAATGGTTTTAATAGAGAGAAGGTTGACACTATACTTTTTATTAAAACAAAAGGTAAGGACATTCTCATAGTGTAAATTTATGTTGATGATATTATATTTGGTGCTACTAATGAAATTCTTTGTCAAGAATTTGCTAAGATTATGCAAGGTGAATTTGAAATGAGCATGATGGGATAACTCACATTCTTCTTGGGACTACAAGTAAAGCAAACAAAAGATGGCACCTCCATTAATCAAGCCAAATACATTAAGGATTTGCTCATAAGGTTTGGATTGGGAGAATCAAAGCCTTGCTTGACACCGATGAGCACTTTAACAAAGCTTAACAAGGATGAAGGAGGTAAATGTGTTGACTCTAAACTATATGGGCCTATGCTTGGTTCATTGCTATATCTTACTACTAGTAGACCTAATATTATGTTTAGTGTATGTCTATGTGCTAGATTTCAATCATCTCCTAGAGAAACACATTTGTCTATTGTCAAAAGAATTTTTAGATACCTTAAGGACACCCTAAATTTAGGATTATGGTATCCAAAAGGCTTTTCCTTTGCTTTACATGCCTATTCCGATGCAGATTTTGGTGGGTGCAAAATTGATAGAAAAAGCACTTTTGGTACTTGTTAATTGTTTGAAAATATGCTCATATCATGGTTTTTCAAGAAACAAAATAGTGTTGCTCAATCTACAATCCAAGCTTAATATGTAGCGGTCGAAAGTTGTTGTGCTCAGGTTTTGTGGATTAAGCAACAATTAGAGGATTTTGGAATAACCATGGATCATATTCCCATTAAATGTGACAATACTAGTGCCATCAATCTCACCAAAATTCCAATTCAACACTCTATAACCAAACATATTGAAATTAAGCATCATTTCATTAGAGATCATGTTCAAAATGGTGATATTGTGCTTGAGTATGTGGATACCTTACATCAACTAGCTGATATCTTCACAAAACCTCTTGATAAGGATAGATTTTAAGCAATTAGAGGTGAACTTGGCATGATGAATGTTCCTTGAAGTGAATTTCTTGATGTTATGATGAATTATGCACTCTTAATTGTTCTAATGTGTGTTTATCTAAATTTTTCTGTTATTTGCACTGATTGTATGCTTGAATGATCATATTGTATGTTTTTCAAATCTTTTTAATTATTTAAAAAAAATGCTACAGCTTAAACCAATCGATCCCCTTTGGGAATGGATCGATTGGTTTTTCACCCAGTAGTTAGATTAAAAGGAAAACATAGGGAACTGATTGATCCCCCTGGAAAGGGATCGATTGGATAAATAGGCAGTAACCAATTTTTGTTCAACTCATAAACCGATCAGTCCCTTTTGGGACAGGATCAATTAAGTATTCAACTAGTAGCTATAAGAAGGTTGAAATGAGCAAAATCGATCGATCTCTTTCAAAATAGATCGATCGATTCCATGCAAAAACCCATAACTGATCGATCCCCTACTTTAATCGATCGATTGGGTCATGTTTTTTGGGTGTAATAAAGTCGGGTCTTCCTATTTTCATCGATCATTTCAAATTTCCTCTCTCATCCTCTCCAAACCCTAAACACTTCTTACCTAAAATTGCTCCCCTTAGCTTCATTTTATGCAAATTTCTTCACTCCAACTTGACCTCTTGCCGAAATTCCTCCTTAAAACCCATCAATTTCACCTCAAAATGGCCGTAAAAACCAAAGTTACTGTAGGATGAAAGAACCCCCCAAGGGAGGCATCAAAAACCAAAGTTACTGTCGAATGAAGGAACCCCCCAAGGGAGGCATCAAGCACCATGATGAAGCCCTTATTTAATCAGAACTTTAATAATCCAAAGGCAAAGGACCGGTACGAGATGAACTTTACCCATCAAGAAGTCAAACACGGCAGGATAATTTCCCTAGATTTCTTTCACTCCATAGACTTCCCTTACCTACATATCTTTGAGGCATTTGGTTAGCTATATTACTTGTGTATGGAAGGCTTATTATTTGAGAACTTAGTAAGAGTTTTCTATAGTAATGCAAGCTGTATTTAGATTGAAGGAACAAATAGGCATTATCTTGATAGGCTTAGAAATTATGTGATGGGAAGGGAAATTTTAGTCACCAAGCAAATGTTAGTTGAAGCCTTCAAGCTAGATGATGTGGAGAAACAGACACTAGATGTGATATGGTGCAACTTACATAATATATCTTTAGCAATCCAAATCTCTTAGTTGCTCCCACTCAAGCCTCTTGGTTACCCATGCATAATAGATTGCTCCACCTCATGGTACCCATGTTCTAGCACCTTTTGGGACACAGTACTCCACTATTAGAAAGAAAGATTATTGGTGGATGTGTAAGATCAAGAATGGACAAAAACCAAATTTGGTGTATTTCATTTTTCATTATATGATGAGGGTAGTCCAGAACAAAGATATTACTTTGGTCTATGGGTATACAATCAGTAATCTGTTGAGGTATTTGGAGATAAATACTAGAGGAGACAAGCAAATGACCTTCAATAACCCCTTTAGTGTTCTTGGAGCTCCTACATTGCATAACATGGGGTACATTCAAAATACAGCTAGATTGTGGGTCAAAAAGGGTGACATTAAAGCTGCACAAGAATAGGGGGAAGAGCAAAACCCTATGGATATGCCTGAACAACCAGATGAACCCCCTACCCAACCATCTAACCCTTAAGGAACCTTAGAGATGCTCTTACTTTAGATGAATAGCTTGCATTCAATGGTTGACAGTATAAATACTTGATTGGAGACTATAGAGGAAACTCAACATGAGCGGTAACACAAGTTTGCCATCTTCGAGCTGATGTTGAGAACATGAGGTCTACATCCTCGCACACGGGGCAACCATCTTCTCACTTTCCTCATCTTCATCGGTCATCCCATTCTCCACCTCCACCACAATGAGCTTCACTAGTGTCATCCCTTGTGTTTTCCTACATATTTTATATTTTGTAAATATAACTTTGCATTACCATTTGTAGACTTTGATCTTTATATTAATGCAACTTATCTTTTATTCTCTTATGGCTTGTGACTTTGTGGCTTGTGCCATTGTTGTGTGGTTTGATGTTTGAAGTGCACTTGGGTGGCCTTGAATTACTTATTCCCTTATTTTGATTTGCTTCATTCTTTTTGCTATGACAAAAAAGGGGAGAAATATTGGTATGAAAATTTGATGATATATTGGTATGAAAATTTGATGATGTTTTGATATTGATGGTTATGGTGATATTGCTCTTGCCTAGTTACCTTAAATCTTATGCCTAAATTTAGGGGGAGTTTGCCTTTTATAAGTTCAAGTGGATTTTGTTTTCAAAAGGAAAAATGTTTTTCATGCAAATTTTTAATTTGGTTTTGTCATATCAAAAATGGGGAGATTGTTGGCTTTGAATTAATCAAGAATTTTGATTTGACAAAACAAAAATTTGCCTAATTTTAATCAACCTTGTCTAAGCTTGAAATGAACATTTTTCCACCCTTCTATCTTGCCAAAATCAATTTGAAAACCAAAATATGTCAAATTTTTGGAACAAAACATGTTTAGTGCAAGCTGTGATGGAAGGGATCGATCCCCTAAGGGAAGGGATCGATCCCTTCCTTACTAGATCGATCCCCTGGCAAAAAAGATCGATCATGTTTTCTTTCTGAACAGAAAATCCTTCAAGTTTTGGCAAAAACCAATCGATCCCCTCCCTATAAGGATCAATTGGTTGAGGTTGCAAGATGACCAGATCGATCCCCTCAATCAAGGGATCAATCACTTTTTCATACAGAATGCTTTTTTTATGAAATTTTTTTAAAAAAAGATCAATCCTCTACATAAAGGATCGATCACCTAAGGTAAAGGATCGATCCCCTTTTAAAGGGATCGATCCCTTACATAAGGGATCGATCACTTAAGGTAAGGGATCGATCCCCTCTTAAAGGGATCAATCAATTGTTGAAATAGAATGCTCCCTAAGTGTTGAAACCCAAAAAACCAATCGATCCCCCCACATAAGAGATCGATCACCTAAAGAATAGATTGATACCATAAAGCAAGGGATCGATCGGGTAAGGCAAAACAGGCACAAAATCATGCCTTCTTAAACATGAACCAGTCGATCCCTTAAGGGAGGGGATCAATCCCCTGAAGGTCAAAAACTCCCAATGACTATTTTTTTACTGAAATTTCTGTAGGTTTGAAGCATTAAATGCATTCCAACGGGTCTCAACTTCTTCCTAACTATAAATGAAGCATTCTACTGCAGACCAAGAGCAACAAGAGCTAAAGAAACTTATTGCTATTTACCTACCAATATACTCAAGCATTCAAAGCTGTAAAAAGAGAAAAAGTGCAGAATTCATGTCAAATTTTCTCTATTTTCTTATCTATACCTTTGTGTACTTCAACTTAGCAAACATCTAACCTTTATGAGGTTTTTAAAGTTTGCCAAACACTTCTAAATTTCTATATTGTGAGTGTGTAAGCTTAAGGGGGAGGATAACCTTTAAGAGTGTATGTTGTTGAGTTTGTAAAGCTTTATGAAAGCTTAGTTGTAATTGTCATCTAATAGAGGATTGAACTCCTTAGCAAGAGAAGCTAAGGGAGAGGACGTAGGTGCCTAAGAAAGGATCGAACCTCTATAAATCTTGGTGTTAAATTCTCTAACCCTATCTCTTGTTTATATTCATCTATTGTGCTTATCTGTTTTGATAATTTGTGGTTATTGAATATTATCTTTGAAAATTTTATTAAAACCAATTCACCCCCCTCTTGGTTTATTCCAAGTCTTTGAGCTAACAATTAACATTTAAAAAATTAATGAGCAAAAGATTTAAAAAAATAAATCTATGTACTGAACAAGTTTAAATAGATTTGGCTATTTTAACAATTATCTATTTAAAGCCATTATGACCTTTTGTTGTCATAAAACAATTGTTTCAGTTTCATGAAAACTTATTTGAAATAAAATAATAATACCCTATTAATATTTCAAAAATTAATAAGAGATTAAAAAACTAAAGCTATTTTTTGAACTAGTTCAAATAGTTATAAATATTTGAACAAATATCAATCTCAAATCGTTATGATCTTTGTTTTCTCATCAAATAGTTGTTTCTGATCATACAAGCTTATTCATATAAAAATAATACTAATTTAATAATATTCCAAAATTTAATAAGAGATTTAAAAAATAAATGTATTTACTGAACCAGCTTAAATAGTTAAGAATATTAGAATAATTATCAATTTCAAATCATTCTAACCTTTTGTTTAGTCATATAATAATTGTTTTAGTTCATACAAGCTTACTTGGAATAAAATAATATTAATTTATTAATATTCAAAAAATTAATAAGCATGAGATTTGAAAAAATAAATGTCTACCTAGCAATTTTAAATAGTTATGACTATTTGAACAATTGTCAATCTAAAATCGTTATGACCTTTTATTTTGTCATAAAGCAATTGTTTTAGTTCATAAAAGCTTACCTAAAATAAAATAATACTACTTTATTAATATTTCAAAAATTAATAAGTAAGAGATTTAAAAAATAAATTAGTTTATTAAATCAATTCCAATAATTATGGCCATTTGAACACTATCTATTTCAAATCATTATTACCTTTTGTTTTATCATAAAACAATTGTTTTTCAACATACAAGCCTATTTGAAATAAAATAATTCTAATTTATTAATATTTCAAGAATTAATAAGAGATTTAAAAATAAATCTATTTACCAAACCATTACAAATAGTTATGACTATTTGAATAATTATCTATTTCAAATTGTTATAACCTTTTGTTCTATCACAAAACATTGTTTCTGTTTATAGAAGTTTATTTGGAATAAAATAATACTAATTTAGTAAAATTCTAAAAATTAATAACTAAGAGATTTAAAAAGTAAATCCATTTGCTACACTAGTTCAAACAGTTAAGACTATGTGAATAATTATTTATTTTAAATTGTTATGACCTTTTGTTTTGTCATAAAATAATTATTTCAACTCATAAAAGCTTATTCAGAATAGAATAAAACTAATTTATTAATATTTCAAAAATTTATAAGCAAGAGGTTAGAAAATAATTTTATTTACTAAACCAGTTCAAATAATTATAACTATTTGAACAATTATCTATTTCAAATCATTATTACTTTTTATTTTGTCATAACACAATTGTTCTTATTAATCTAAGTTTGTTTGAAATAAAATAATATTAATTTATTAATATTTAAAAAATTAATCAGTAAGAGATTTAAAAAGTAAATATGCTTACCAAACCATGTCAAATAGTTTTGACAATTTGAAGAATGAACTATTTCAAATCATGTTAACCCTTTATTTTGTCATCAAACAATTGGGTCTATTATATTATTTTATTCAAAATAAAATAATACTAATTTAATAATATTTCGAAACTTAATAACCAAAAAAATTAAAAAAAAATAAGTCTAATTGCTGAGCCAGTTCAAATAGTTAAGACTATATGAGTGATAATCTATTTCAAATTGTTATAACCTTTTCTTTTGTCATAAAACAATTTTTTGTTCATACAAGCTTATTCAAATTAAAATAATACTAATTTAATAATGTTTCAAAAATTAATAAGAGATTTAAAAAATAAATTTGTTTACCTAATCAGTTCAAATGGTTAAGACAATTAGAAAAATTATCCATTTACAAATCATTTTGACCTTTTGTTTAGGTATAAAACAATTGTTTTAGTTTATACAAGCTTATTCAGAATAAATTAATACTAATTTATTAACATTAAAAAAATTAATAAGAAAGTGATTTAAAAAAAAATATGTTTATCGAACAAGTTCAAATAGTTATTATTATTTGAATAGTTGTTTATTTAAAATCATTATAATCTTTTGATTTGTCATAAAACAATTGTTTAAGTTAATAAAAGCATAGACATAATAAAATAATAATAATTTATTAATATTTCATAAATTATTAAGTAAAAAATTTTAAAAATAAATTTGTTTATCGACTCAGTTAAAATAATTATGGCCATTTGAATGATTATCTATTTCAAATCGTTATGACCTTAAGTTTTGTCATAAACCAATTGTTTTTTATCACATGAGCTTATTTGGTTAAAAATAATACTAATTTAATAATATTTTAAAAATTAATAAGTAAGAGATTTAAAAAATAAATGTGTTTACTGTATCAATTCAAATACTTAAAACTATTAGAATAATTTTCTATTTCAAATCTTTATGACCTTTTATTTAGTCATAAAATATTTGTTTCATATCTTACAAGCTTATTCAAAATAAAATAATCCAAATTTATTAACATTCAAAAAATTAATAAGCAAAAGTTTTGAAAAATTAAATCTGTTTATAGAACAAGTTTAAATAGTTATGACTATTTGAACAATTATTTATTTAAAATCGCTATGACCTTTTGTTTTGCCATAAAACAATTGTTTTAGTTCATAAAATATTATCCAAAATAAAATAATACTAATTTCTTAATATTTCAAAAATTAATAAGCATGAGTTTAAAAAAATAAATTTGTTTATTGAACAAATTCAAATAGTTACTACTATTAGACCAATTGTCTATTTAAAATTGTTATGACCTTTTGCTTTGTTATAAAACAATTGTTACAGTTTGTACAAGCTTATTCAAAATAAAATAATACTAATTTATTAATATTTCAAAACTTAATAAGTAAGAAATTTAATAAGTGAGTCTATTTACTGAATCAGTTCAAATAATTATGACCATTTCAACATTTATCTATTTCAAATTGTTATTACCTTTTATTTGGTCATATAACAATTATTTTTTATCATACAAGCTTATTCGAAATAAAATAATACTAATTTATTAATCTTTCAAAAATTAATAAGTAAGAGATTTAAAAAATAAATCCATTTACCAAACCAGTCTAAATTGTTATGACTATTTGAACAATTCTATATCAAATCATTATAACCTTTTGTTCTATCATAAAAAAATTATTTTTGTTCATACAAGTTTATTTGAAATAAAGTAATACTAATCTAATAATATTTAAAAAATTAATAACTAAGAGATTTAGAAAATAAATTTCTTTGTTGAACCAATTCAAATAGTTAAGACTATATGAATAATTATCTATTTCAAATCATTATGACCATTTGTTTTGTCATAAAACAATTTTTTCAATTCATACTAGCTTATTAGGAATAAAATAAAATGAATTTATTAATTTCAAAAATTAATAAGTAAGAGATTTAAAAATAATTTTGTTTACCTAACCACATAAATAATTATGACTATTTAAACAACTATCTATTTCAAATAGCTACGACCTTTTGTTTTTTCATAAAAAAAGTTTTTGTTCGTATAAGTTTGTCTAGAATAAAATAATACTAATCTACTAATATTTCAAAAATTAATAAGAGATCTAAACAATAAATTTGTTTATTAAAATAGTTCAAATACTTATGACTATTTTAGCAATTATTTATTTCAAATCGTTATGACTTTTTGTTCTATTATAAAACAATAGTTTCCATTCCTACAAGCATATTTGGATTAAAATAATATTAATTTATTAATATTTTAATAATTCATAAGTAAAAGATTTAAAAAATAAATATGTTTCCTAAACAAGTTCAAATAGCAATGACTATTTGAGTAATTATCTATTTCAAATCATTCTAACTTTTCTTTTGTAATAAACAATTGTTTCAGTTCATATAAGCTTATTTGTTTACTGAATAAGTTCAAATAGTTATGACTATTTAAACAGTTATCTATTTCAAAACATAATGACCTTTTGTTTTGTCATAAAGCAATCAGTTCTATTGATGCAAGTTTACTTAGAATAAAATAATATAAATTTATTAATATTTCAAAAATTAATAAGTAAAAACTTAAAAAAAATTCATTTATCGAATTAGTTCAAATAGTTATGACTATTTGAATAATTATTTATTTCAAATCATTTTGACAATTTTTCTTGTTGTAAAATAATTGTTTTATTTATACAAAATTATTCATAATAAAATAATACTAATTTATTAATATTTTAGAAATTACTAAGAGATTTAAAAGCTAAATCTGTTTATCGGTTCAATTCAAATAGTTATGACTATTTGAATAATTATCTATCTCAAATCGTTATGATCTTTGTTTTGTCATAAAACAATTGTTTGTGTTAATACAAGCTTATTTGGAGTAAAATATAACTCAACTAATAATATTCTAAAATTAATAAGTAAGAAATTTTAAAAATAAATGTGTTTGCCAAACCAATTCAAATAGTTAAGGCTATTAGAATAATTATGTATTTCAAATCATTCTAACCTTTTGTTCAGTCATAAAATAATTGTTTTAGTTCATACATGCTTATCCAAAATAAATAATACTATTCTATTAAAATTCAAAAAATTAATAAGCAAGAAATTTTAAAAAATAAATCTATTTATTGAATAAATTCAAATAGTCAAGTCTATTTGAACAATTATATATTTAAAATCATTATGGCCTTTTGTTTTGTAATAAAACATTTGTTTTAGTTTATAAAAGCTTATGCAAAATAAAATAATATTACTTTATTCATATTTCAGAAATTAAGAAGTCAGAGATTTAAAAAATAAATCAGTTTATCAAATTAGTTCAAATAACAATTATCTATTTCAAATTGTTATGAACTTTTATTTTGTCATAAAGCAATTGATTTTCATTGTATAAGCCTATTCGGAATAAAATAATACTAATTTTTAATATTTCAAAAATGAATGAGTAGGAGATTTAAAAAATGAATATGTTTACTAAACTAGTTCAAATAGTTATGACTATTTGAACAATTATATATTTCAAATCATTATAATCTTTTGTTTTGTCATAAAACAATTATTTATGTTCATACAAGTTTATTCAGAATAAAATTACACGAATCTAACAATATTATGAAAATTAATAACTAAAAGATTTAAAAAATAAATTTGTTTGCCAAATCACTTCAAATAATTAAGGCTATATGAATAATTATCTATTTAAATCATTATGACCATTTTTTTGTCCTAAAACAAATGTTTTTTTTTCAGATAAGTTTATTCGGAATAAAATAATACTAATCTACTGATATGTCAAAAATTAATAAGAGATTTAAAAAATAAATTTGTATATCAAACCAATTCAAATAGTTATGACTATTTAAACAATTATTTATTTCAAATTGTTATGACTTTTTTTTTGTTATAAAATAATATTTTCTGTTCATACATGCATATTCGAATTAAAATAATATTAATTTATTAATATTTTGACAATTAATAAGTAAAAAAACAATAAATATGTTTATTGAACAAGTTCCAATAGTCATTAATATTTGAGTAATTATCTATTTCAAATTATTCTGATCTTTTTTTGTAATAAAACAATTGTTTTAGTTCTTATAAGCTTATTTGATGTAAAATAATACTAATTTATTATATTCTAAAAATTAATGAGTAAAAGAATTAAAAAAGAATCTATTTGCTGAATAAGTTCAAATAGCTATGAGCATCTAAACAATTATTTATTTCAAAACATAATGACCTTTTGTTTTATCATAAAACAATTGGTTCTGTTGATGCAAGCTTATTTTAAATAAAATAACACAAATTTATTAATATTTAAAAAATTAATAAGCAAAAGATTTAAAAAATAAATCTATTTATCGAACAAGTTCAAATAGTTATGACTATTTGATCAAACATTTATTTCAAAATTGTTATAACATTTTGTTTTGTCATAAAAAAATTATTTTTATTCATACAAAATTATTCAGAATAAAATAATAGTAATTTATTAATATTTCAAAAATTAATAAGAGAGTTAAAAACTAAATATGTTTACTAGATTAGTTCAAATAGTTATGACTCTTTGAGTAATTATCTATCTCAAATCATTATGATCTTTGTTTTGTCACAAAACAATTGCTTCTGTTCGTACAAGCTTATTTGAAGTAACATATTGCTAAACTAATAATATTCTAAAATTAATAAGCAAGAGATTTAAAAAAATAAATGCATTTGCTTAACCAATTCAAATAGTTAAGACCATTAGAACAATTATCTATATCAAAATTTTTTGACCTTTTGTTTAGTCATAAAATAATTGTTTCAATTCATACATGCTTATCTAAAATAAAAATAATACTATTCTATTAACATTCAAAAAATTAATAAGCAAGAAATTAAAAAAATAAATCTATTTACCGAACAAATTCAAATAGTCAAGTCTTTAATATCATTATGACCTTTTTTTTATAATAAAACAATTGTTTCAGTACATAAAAGCTTATGCAAAATAAAATAAAATTACTTTATTAATATTTTAAAATTTGAAAAGTTGGAGATATAAAAATAAATCAATTTAGCAAATCAATTCAAATAATTATTGTCATTTGAACAATTATCTATTTCAAATCATTATTAATAATTATCTATTTGAACAATTCATAATTATCACTTGAACAATTGTTTGAACCATTATTTATAATTATCTATTTTAACAATTCACTAGTCAAATCATTATGAATTTTTATTTAGTCATAACAATTGTTTTTCATTGTAAAATAATGCTAATTTTTGATATTTCAAAATTTAATGAGTAGAAGATTTAAAAAATAAATCTATTTATTGAACTAGTTCAAATAGTTATGACTATTTGAACAATTATATATTTCAAATTGTTATAACCTTTTGTTTTCTCATAAAACAATTATTTATGTTAATACAAGCTTATTCAAAATAAAATAATACTAATCTAATAATATTATGAAAATTAATAACTTTGAGATTTAAAAAATAAATTTGTTTGCCCAACCAATTCAAATAGTTAAGGCTATATGAATAATTATCTATTTTAAATCATTATGACTTTTGTTTTGTCATAAAACAAATGTATTTGTTCATTTAAGTTTGATCAAATTAAAAAAATATTAATTTATTAATATTTTAAAATTTAATAAGAGATTTAAAAATAAATTTATTTACTAAACCAATTCAATTAGTTATAACAATTTGAACAATAATTTTATTTCAAATCATTATTGCCATTTGTTTTGTCACAAAATAATTGTTTCTATTAATACAATCTTATTTGGAATAAAATAATACTAATTTATTAATATTCTAAAAATTAATAAGTAACAAATTTAAAAAATGAATCTGTTGGCTAACCAGTGCAAATAATTATGACAGGTTTAATAATTATCTATTTTAAATCATTTTAACCTTTTTGTTTTCTCATAAAATAATTATTTCTATTCGTACAAGCTTATTTAGAATAACATAATTCTAATTTATTAATATTCCAAAAATTAATAAGGCAGATATTTAAAAACTAAATTTATTTATCAAACAAGTTCAAATAGCTATGACTATTTGAACAATTATCTGTTTCAAAACACTATAACCTTTGTTTTGTCATAAATTAACTTTTTCTATTCGTACAAGCTTATTTCAATTAAAATAAAACAAATTTATCAATATTCAAACAATTAATAAGTAAAATGTTTAAAAAATAAATCTATTTATCGAATAAGTTCAAATAGTTAAGACTATTTGAACAATTATTTATTTCAAATTGTTACAACTTTTTGCTCTATCATAAAATAATTGTTTTTTTGTTCATACAAGCTTATTTGAAATAAAATAATATCAATTTATTAATATTTTGATAATTAATAAGTAAAAGATTTTTAAAATAAATATGTTTTGACAAAATTTATTAACATTTTGACAATTAATAAGTAAAAGATTTTAAAAATAAATATGTTTACCAAACAAGTTCAAGTGGACATAACTATTTGAATAATTATCTATTTCAAATCATTATGACCTTTTGTTTCATCATAAAGCAATTGTATCAATTCATATAAGCTTATTCAAAATAAAATAATAATAATTTATTAACATTCCAAAAATTAATGAGTAAGATATTTAAAAAGTAAATTTATTTACCGAACAAGTTCAAATAGTTATGACTATTTGAATAATTTTATATTTTAAATCATTATGACATTTTGTTTTGTCATAAAACAATTGTTTCTATTCATAAAAGCTTATTCTAAATAAAATAGAATAAAATTATTAATATTCAAAAATTTAATAACTAAAAATTTAAAAAATAAATTTGTTTTCTGAACATGTTCAAATAGTTATGTCTATTTGAACAATTATCTATTTTAAATAGTTATGACCTTTTATTTTGCTATAAACTAATTGTTTCTGTTCATACAAGTATATTCAAAACAAAATAATACTAGTTTAATAATATTCCAAAAATTAAGAAGTAAAAGATTTAAAAAAATAAATCTGTTTAAATAATTATGACAGATTGAATAATTATTTATTTTAAATAGTTATGATCTTTTGTTTTGTTATAAAACAATTGTTTCTATTTATAAAAGTTTATTCACAATAAAATAATACTAATTTATTAATATTCTAAAAATTAAAAGGTAAGAGATTTAAAAAATAAATCTATTTATTGAACAAGTTCTTATAATCATGTCCATTTGAATAATTATCTATTTCAAATTATTATGACCCTTTGTTTTGTCATAAAGCAATTGTTTCTATTCATGCAAAATTATTCAAAAAAAAAATATTGATCTATTAATATTTTGAAAAATAATAAGAGATTTAAAAACTAAATCTATTTACCGAAACAATTCATTAGTTATGACTATTTGAACAATTATCTATCTCAAACTATTATGATCTTTATTTTATTATAAAACAATTGTTTTTTTTTATAAAAGCTTATTCGAATTAAAAAAATACTAATCCAATAGTATTCCAAAATTAATAAGTAAGAGATTTAAAAAATAAATGTGTTTGCCGAACCAATTCAAATAGTTAAGACTATTAGAACAATTATCTATTTCAAATCATTTTGACCTTTTCTTTACTCATAAAACAATTATTTCAGTTCATACATGCTTATTTAGAATAATTAATGCTAATTTATTAACATTCAAAAAAAAATAATGAGCAAGTGATTTAAAAAAAAAACTGTTTATCAAACAAGTTCAAATAGATTTGACTATTTGAACAATTATCTATTAAAAGTCATTATGACCTTTTGTTTTGTCATAAAATAATTATTTCAGTTCATAAAAACTTATCCAAAATAAAATAATACTACTTTATTAATATTTCAAAAATTAATAAGTAAGAGATTTATAAAACTAAAGCTATTTTTCGAACTAGTTCAAATAGTTATCACTATTTGAACAAATATCAATCTCAAACCATTATGATCTTTGTTTTGTCATAAAACAATTGTTTTTGACCATACAAGCTTATTTGGATAAAAATAATACTAATTTAATAATATTCTAAAAAATTAATAAGAGATTTAAAAAATAAATGTGTTTGCCAAACCAGTTCAAATAATTAAGACTATTAGAATAATTATCTATTCCAAATCGTTCTGACCTATTGTTTAGATGTATAATAATTGTTTTAGTTCATACAAGCTTATTCGAAATAAAATAATACTAATTTATTAACATTTAAAAAATAAATAAATAAGAGATTTGAAAATATAAATTTGTTTACCAAATAAGTTCAAATAGTTATGACAATTTGAACAATTATATTTTTAAAATCCTTATGACCTTTTGTTTTATTAATGCTACTATATTAATATTTCAAAAGTTAATAAGCAAGAGATTTAAAAAATAAATTAGTTTACTAATTTTATAATATTTCAATTAATTTGTTAATATTTCAAAATAAAATAATACTAATTTGCTAATATTTCAAGAATTAATAAGAGATTCAAATAGTTATGATTATTTGAACAATTATCTATTTCAAATTGTTATAACTTTTGTTCTATCATAAAATAATTGTTTCTGTTTATACAAACTTATTTGAAATAAAATAATACTAATTTAGTAATATTTTGAAAATTAATAAATAAGAGATTTAAAAAATAAATATGTTTACTGAACCAGTTCAAATAGTTAAGACTATATGAATAATTATTTATTTCAAATTATTATGACCTTGTGTTTTGTCATAAAATAAATATTTCAGTACAAGCTTAATCAGAATAAAATAAAACTAATTTATTAATATTTAAAAATTTTATAAGTAAAAGATTTAGAAAATAATTATATTTATGAAAGCAGTTCAAATAATTATAACTATTTGAATAATTATTTTATTCCAAATCTTTATTACTTTTTGTTTTATCATAAAAGAATTGGTTTATTAATATAAGTTTGTTCGAAATAAAATAATATTAATTTATTAATATTTAGAAAATTAATCAGTAAAAGATTTAAAATGTAAATCTATTTACAAATCATTTTAAATAGTTTTGACTATTTGACTAATTATCTATTTCAAATCATTATAACCTTTTATTTTGTCATCAAAAAACTGGTTTTGTTTATATTATTTTATTCAAAATAAAATAATAACAATTTAATAATATTTCAAACCTTAATAACTAAGAAAATTAAAACATAAATCCAATTACCTAACCAATTCAAATAGTTAAGACTATATGAATGATTATCTATTTGAAATCATTTTGACTTTTTCTTTTGTCGTAAGACAATTATTTTGTTTCTACTAGCTTATTCTAATTAAAATAATACTAATTTTATAATATTTCAAAAATTAATAAGTAAGAGATTTAAAAAATAAATTTGTTTAACGAATTAGTTCAAATGGTTAAGACTATTAGAACAATTTCCTACTTCCAATTGTTTTGACTTTTTGTTTACTCATAAAATAATTGTTTCAGTTCATATAAGCTTATTAGAATAAATTAATACTAATTTATTAAAATTCAAAAAATTAATAAGAAAGAGATTTAAAAATATAAATATGTTTATAGAATAAATTCAAATAGTTATTATTATTCAAACAATTGTCTATTTAAAATCATTATAACCTTTTGATTTGTCATAAAATAATTGTTTCAGTTAATACAAGCTTAGATGGAATTAAATAATAATAATTTATTAATATCTCCCATATTAATAAGTAACAAATTTAAAAAATAAATTTGCTTACCGAATCAGTTAAAATAATTAAGCCCATTTGAATGATTATCTATTTCAAATCATTATGACATTTATAAAACAATTGTTTCTGGTCATACAAACTTATTTAGAATAAAATAATACTAATTTATTAATATTTCAAAAATTAATAAGAGATTTAAAAAATAAATTTGCTTATCAAACCAGTTCAAATAGTTATGACTATTATCAATCCCAAATCATTAAGATCTTTGTTTTGTCATAAAACAAATGTTTTTTTTATCATAAAAGCTTATTCAATTAAAAATAATACTAATTTTATAATATTTCAAAAATTAATAAGTAAGAAATTTAAAAAATAAATGTGTTTGCCAAACTAGATCAAATAGGTAAAACTATTAGAATAATTATCTATTTCCAATCATTCTGACCTTTTGTTTAGTCCTAAAATATTAGTTTGATATCTTACAAGTTTATTTAGAATAAAATAATCCAAATTTATTAACATTCAAAATATTAATAAGTAAAAGATTTGAAAAAATAAATCTATTTATTGAATAAGTTCAAATAATTATGACTATTTATTTAAAATCATTATGACCTTTTGTTTTGACATAAAACAATTGTTTCAGTTCATAAAAAACTTATCAAAAATAAAATAATACTAATTTCTTAATAGTTTGAAAATTATTAAACAAGAGTTAAAAAAATAAATTTGTTTACCGAATAAATTCAATACTTACAACTATTTCAACAATTGTATGTTTAAAATTGTTATGACTTTTGTTTTGTTCATAAAACAATTATTTCAATTTATACAAGCTTATTCAAAATGAATCTGTTTACCGAATCAATTGAAACAATTATGGCCATTTCAACAATTATCTATTTTAAATCATTATTATCTTTTGTTTAGTCATATAACAATTGTTTTCGATCATACAAGTTTATTCGAAAGCTTATCGAACCAATTCCGGTTTGAACAATTATCTATTTTAAATCATTATAATCTTTTATTCTGTTATAAACTAATTGTTTCAATTCATATAAGCTTATTTAGAATAAAATAATACTAATTTAATAATATTCTAAAAATTAATAACTAAGAGATTTAAAAAATAAATCTATTTAATGAAGTAATTTAAACAATGAAGACTATATGAACAATTATCTATTTCAATTGTCATGATCTTTTGTTTTGTCATAAAACAATTGTTTCAGTTCATACAATCTTATTCAAAGTAAAATTATACTAATTTATTAATATTTTGAAAATTAAAAAGTAAGTGATTTAAAAAGTAAATCTGTTTACTAAATTAGGTAAAATAATTATGGCTTTATCAACAGTTATCTATTTTAAATTGTTATTACCTTTTGTTTGCTCATATAACAATTGTTTTTGAACATTCAACCTTATTTGGAATAAAATAATGATAATTTATTAATCTTTCAAAAATTAATAAGTAAGAGATTTAAAAAATAAATCTGTTTATCGAACTAGTTCAAATAGTTATGACTATTTGAACAATTGCAAACTTCAAATCATTATAACCTTTTGTTTTGTCATAAAACAATTATTTTCGTTCATACAAGCTTATTCAGAATAAAATAAACCTAATCTAATAATATTCCAAAAATTAATAGCTAAGAGAATTAAAAAATAAATCGTTTACCATACCAGTTCAAATATTTAAGACTATATGAATAATTATCTATTTCAAATCATTATGACCTTTTGTTGATTTTTTTTTAATTCAATCTAACTTATTTGGAATAAAAAATGAATTTATTAATATTTCAAAAATTAATAAGTAGCAGATTTAAAAAATAATTCTATTTACCTAACTAGTTCAAATAATTATGACTATTGTAACAATTATCTATTTCAAATCGTTATGACTTTTTGTTTTGCAATAAAACAAATGTTTTTCCTCATATAAGTTTGTTCAGAATAAGGTAATATTAATCTATTAATATTTCAAAAATTAATAAGAGATTTAAAAAAAAATCTATTTATCAAACTAGTTCAAATAGTTATGATTATTCGAGCAATTATTTATTTTAAATTGTTATGACTTTTTGTTCTATTTTAAAACAATTGTTTCTATCCATACAAGCTTATTTGGATTAAAATAATACTAATTTATTAATATTTTGATAGTTAATAAGTAAAAAATTTTAAAAATAAATATCTTTACCGAACTAGATCAAGTAATCATGACTATTTGAATAATTATTTATTTCAAATAGTGATGATATTTTGTTTTGTCATAAAAGAATTGTTTCAGTTCATATAAGCTTATTCGAAATAAAATAATACTAATTTATTAATAATCTAAAAACTAATAATAAAGAGATTTAAAAAATGAATCTATTTATTGAATAAATTTAAATAATTATGATTGTTGAAAAATCATCTATTTAAAATCATTATAACGTTTTGTTTTGTCATAAAATAATTGTTTCTATTCACATAAGCTTATTTTGAATAAAATAATATAAATTTATTAATATTAAGATAGTTAATAAGTAAAAGATTTAAAAAATAAATCTATTTACTGAACAAGTTTAAACGTCATGACTATTTGAGCAATTATTTATTTCAACTTGTTATGACTTTTTTTTGACATAAAATAATTGTTTTTGTTCATACAAGTTTATTCGAATTAAAACAATATTAACTTATTAATTTTTTGACAATTAATAAGTAACAGATTTAAAAAAAAATATGTTTACCAAACAAGTTTAAATAGTCATGCCTAATTGAATGATTATCAATTTCAAATCATTATGACCTTTTCTTTTATAATAAAATAATTATTTTAGTTCATATATTTGAAGTAAAATAATATTACTTTATTAATATTTCAAAAATTAATGAGTAACAAAATTAAAAAAAGAATATGTTTACTGAATAAGTTTAAATAGTTATGACTATTTGAATAATTATAAATTTTAAAACATTATGACCTTTTGTTTTGTCATAAAACAATTGGTTCTGTTCATGCAAGTTTATTTTGAATAAAATAATTTAAATTTAAGAATATTCCAAAAATTAATAAGTAAAAATTAAAAAAATAAATTTGTTTTCTGAGCACGTTCAAATAGCTATGACAATTTGAATAATTATATATTTCAAATCATTATGAACTTTGGTTTTTGTCATAAACCAATTGTTTCTATGCATGAAAGCATATTCAAAATAAAATAATACTAATTTATTAAAATTCTAAAAATTAATTAGTAAAGTATTTGAAAAATAATCCATTTACCAAGCGAGTTCAAATAGTTATGACTCTGTAAACAATTATTTATTTCAAATCATTATGATCTTTTGTTTTGTCATAAAATGATTGCTTTTATTCATACAAGTTTATTGAAAATAAAATAATACTAATTTATTAATATTCTAAAAATTAATAAGTTGGAGATTTAAAAAATAAATATGTTTACCGAACAAGTTCAAATAGTCTTGTCCATTTGAACTATTATCTATTTCAAATCATTATGACATTTTATTTTTTCGTAAAACAATTATTTTTATTTATACAAAATTTTCCAAAAGAAAATAATACTAGTTTAATAATATTTCAAAAATTAATAAGAGAAATAAAAACTAAATATGTTTACCAAACTAGTTCAAATAGTTATGACTATTTGGACAATTATCTATCTCAAATCGTTATAATTTTTGTTTTGTCATAAAACAATTGTTTCTATTCATACAAGTTTATTCGGAGTAAAATATTGGTAAACTAATAATATTCTAAAAAATAATAAGTAAGAGTTTTGAAAAATATATGTATTCACCGAACCAATTTAATAGATAAGACTATTAGAATAATTATCTATTTCAAATTGCTCTGGCCTTTTGTTTAGTCATAAAATAATTATTTCAGTTCATACATGCTTATTTGAAATAAAATAATACTATTTTATTAACATTCAAAAAAATTAATAAGCAAAAAATTTTAAAAAATAAATCTATTTACTGAACAAGTTTAAATAGTTATGACAATTTGAACAATTATCTATTTAAAATCGTTATGACTTTGTTTTATCATAAAACAATTATTTCAATTCATAAAAGCTTATCCAAAATAAAATAATATTACTTTATTAATATTTGAAATTTTGAGAAGTTGGAGATTTAAAAAATAAATCAGTTTATCAAATAATTATGGCCATTTAAATAATTATCTATTTCAAATCGTTATGAACTTTTGTTTTGTCATAAAACAATTGTTTTTCATCAAACAAACCTATTCAAAAAAATTAATATTAACTTATTAATATTTCAAAAATTAATAAGTAGGTGATTTAAAAAATAAATATGCTTATTGAACGAGTTCAAATAGTAATGAGTGTTTGAATAATTATATATTTCAAATCGATATAACCTTTTGTTTTGTCATAAAATAATTATTTATGTTCATACAAGTTTATTCAAAATAACATAATACAAATCTATTGATATTATGAAAATTAATAACTAAGAGATTTAAAAAATAAATTTGTTTGCCAAACCAATACAAATGGTTAAGGCTATATGAATAATTTTATTTGTTTCAAATTGTTATGACTTTTTGTTTTATTATAAACAAATGTTTTTGTTCATATAAGTTTGTTTCAAATAAAATAATGTTAATTTATTAATATTTTAAAAATTAATAAGAGATTTAAAAATAAATATGTTTACCAAACCAGTTCAATTAGTTATAACATTTGACCAATTATTTAATTCATATCGTTGTGATAATTTGTTTTGTCATAAAACAATTGTTTCTATTGATGCATTATTATTTGAAATAAAGTAATGCTAATTTTTTAATATACTAAAAATTACTAGGTAATGGATTTAAAAAATGAATATGTTGGCCTAATCAGTCCAAATAGTTATAACTGTATGAACAATTATCTATTTCAAATCGTTATGATCTTTGTTTTGTCACAAAATAATTGTTTTTGTTTGTATAAGCTTATTTGAAATAACATAATTCTAATTTATTAAAATTCAAAAATTAATAAATAAGAAATTTAAAAACTAAATCTATTTATCGAACAAGTTTAAATAGTTATGACTATTTGAACAATTACCTATTCCAAATCACTATAACCTTTTGTTTTGTCATAAAATAATTTTTTTTCTATTCATGCAAGCTTATTTCAATTAAAATAATTCAAATTTATTAATAATTAGACAATTAATAAGTAAAAGATTTAAAAAATAAATATGTTTATCAAATAAGTTCAAATAGTTATGACTTTTTGTTTTGTCATAAAACAATTATTTTCATTCATACAAGCTTATTCATGTTAAAATAATATTAATTTATTAATATTCCGACAATTAATAAGCAAAAGATTTTAAAAATAAATATGTTTATCAAACTAGTTCAAATAGTCATAACTATTTGAATAATTATCTATTTAAAATCATTACAACCTTTTGTTTCATCATAAAATAATTCTATCAGTTTATATAGGCTAATTCGAAATACAATAATACTAATTTATTAATATTTCAAAAATTAATGAGTAAGAGATTTAAAATATAAATCTATTTATCGAAAAAGTTCAGATAGTTCTAACTATTTGAACAAATATCTATATCAAATTATTATGACCCTTTGTTTTTTCATAAAATAATTGGTTCTATTCATACAAGCTTATTTTGAATAAAATAATATAAATTTATTAATATTCCAAAAATTAATAAGTCAAAATTAAAAAATAAATATGTTTTCTGAATAGTTCAAATAGTTATGGCTATTTGAACAATTATCTATTTCAAATAGTTATGACCTTTTGTTTTGTCATAAACCAATTGTTTCTGTTCATACAAACGTATTCAAAATAAAATAATACTAGTTTATTAATATTCCAAAAATTAATAAGTAAAAAATTTAAAAATAAATATGTTTAAAAACTTTAAAAAATAAAATTATTTTCTGAAAAAATTCAAATAATTATGACCATTTGAACAAATATCTATCTCAAATTGTTGTGATATTTTTTTTGTCATAAAACAATTGTTTCTTTTCATACAAGTTTATTTGAATTAAAATAATAATAACTTAATAATATTCCAAAAATTAGCAAGTAAGAGATTTAAAAAATAAATGTGTTTGCTGAACTAATTCAAATAGTTAAGACAATTAGAACAATTACATATTTCAAATCATTTTGACCTTTTGCTTAGTCATAAAATAATTGTTTCAGTTCAAACAACTTTTTTTTTCAAAGAAACATCTTATTTAAATATGTTAGAAAATTGGCAAACACCATAAAAACATAATATATAGCAAACAACCAAGCATGACCAAAGCATGAAACAAGGTTTGGCCAAACCTAGCCTACTCCCCTATGCATTCCTTCATCCCATTTCATCTGCACAAGTATTAACCACTTGATACTTACCTCATGAAGGGATATGTAGCCTTAAAACAACTTCAACAAATATGTAATGATCCAAAAATGGCAAAGAATTCATATAAACAAAAATGGCAGCCAAACAACAACATATATATTGAATCAACCACAAAACATGTTAAACAAACGTATAATCACCATTTAAACATCATAAACTAACATTTGAAACAACAAAGAGAGGACAGAGGCCAAGAGGAGGTTTAGCCAAACCTAAGGACACCATGGTTGAATAAGTAATTATTCAAATAGTTATAACTATTTGAGCTTGTTCGGTAAACAAATTTATTTTTTCAAATCTCTTGCTTATTAATTTTTTGAATGTTAATATATTAGGATTATTTTATTCTGAATAAGCTTGTATGATATGAACAAATATTTTATGACTAAAAAAAGATCAGAACTATTTGAAATAGATAATTATTCTAATAGTTTTAACTATTTGAACTAGTTTGACAAACATATTTGTTTTTTAAATCTCTTATTAATTTTTGAAATATTATTAAATTAGCATTATTTTTAACCAAATAAGCTTATATGATTAGAAACAATTATTTTATGACAAAACAAAAATCATAACAGTTTGAGATTGATAATTGTTCAAATAGTCAAAACTATTTAAACTGGTTCGATAAACAAATTTATTTTTTAAATCTCTTAGTTATTAATTTTTGAAATATTAATAAATTAGTATTTTTTTTATTTTGAATAAGCTTGTATGATCAAAAATAATTATTTTATAACAAAACAAAAGGTCATAACGATTTAAAATAGATAATTGTTCAAATAGCCATAATTAACTGATTCAGTAAACAAATTTATTTTTTAAATCTCTTATTTATTAATTTCAGAAATATTAATAAATTAGTATTATTTTATTCTATATAAGCTTGTATTAGCTAAAACAATTGTTTTATGACAAAACAAAAGGTCATAACGACTTTAAATGGATAATTGTTCAAATAGTAATAACTATTTGAACTTATTCGATAAATAGATTTATTTTTTAAAATCTCTTTCTTATTAATTTTTTGAATGTTAATAAATTAGTATTAATTTATTCTAGATAAGCTTGTATGAACTTAAACAATTGTTTTATGACTAAACAAAAAGTCAGGACAATTTGAAATAGATAATTGTTATAATTGTCTTAACCATATGAACTGGTTTGGTAAAAAAATTTATTTTTCAAATCTCTTACTTATTAATTTTTGAAATATTGTTAAATTTGTATTATTTTAGTTCAAATAAGCTTGTATGAATAAAAAAATTATTTTATGACAAAACAAAAGGTCATAACGATTTGAAATTGATAATCATTCATATAGTCTTAACTATTTGAACTAGTTTGACAATTAAATTTATTTTTTATTTTCTTGGTTATTAAGTTTCAGAATATTATTAAATTAGTATTATTTTATTTTGAATAAAATAGTATGAATAGAACCAATTGTTTGATGATAAAACAAAAGGTTATAACGATTTGAAATAGATAATTATTCAAATAGGCAAAACTATTTGAAATGGTTTGGTAAACAGATTTACTTTTTAAATCTCTTACTGATTAATTTTTAAAATATTAATAAATTAGTATTATTTTATTTCAAACAAACTTATATGAACAAAAACAATTGCTTTATCACAAACCAAAAAGCAATAACAATTTGAAATAGATAATTATTCAAATAGTTATACTTATTTGAATTGATTCGGTAAATAGAATTATTTTTTAAATCTCTTACTTATAAAATTTTGAAATATTAACAAATTAGTTTTATTTTATTCTGAATAAACTTGTATGAGCTGAAATAATTATCGTATGACAAAACAAAAAGTCATAACGATTTGAAATAGATAATTATTCATATAGTCTTAACAGTTTAAACTGGTTTGGCAAATGAATTTATTTTTTAAATCTCTTAGTTATGAATTTTCAGAATACTGTTAATTAGTATTATTTTCTCTTAGTTATTGAACTGGTTTAGCAAAACATATTTATTTTTTATTATTAAATTAGTATTATCTTACTTTGAATAAGTTTATATGAAAAAAAAACAATTGTTCTATGACAAAATAAAGATTAAAATGATTTGAGATAAATAATTGTTCAAATAGTTATAACTATTTGAATTGGTTTGGTAAATAGATTTAGTTTTTAACTCTTTTATTAATTTTTAAAATATTAATAAATCGATATTATTTTATTTTTAATAATTTTGTATGAACAAAAACAATTATTTTATGACAAAACAAAAGGTCATAACAATTTGAAATAGAGAATTGTTGAAATGGATATGACTATTTGAACTTGTTTGGTAAACATATTTATTTTTAAATCTCCTACCTATTAATTTTCAAAATATTAATAAATTAGTATTATTTTATTCCAAACAAACTTGTATGAATAGAAACAATTGTTTGATGACAAAACAAAACATCATAACTATTTGAAATAAATAATTATTCAAATAGTCATAACTATTTGAGCTTGCTTGGTAAACAAATTTATTTCTTAAATCTTTTACATATTAATTTTTGAAATATTAATAAATTAATATTATTTTATTTTGAATAAATTTGTATGAAAAAAAACAATTGGTTTATGACAAAATAAAAAGGTTATAAATATTTTAAATAGATAATTGTTTAAATAGTCATAACTAATTGAACATAACTAATTGAACATGTTCAAAAAACATATTTATTTTTAAATTTCTACTTATTAAATTTTGGAATATTAATAAATTTATATTATTTTGTTCAGAATAAACTTGTATGAATAGAAACAATTATTTTATAACAAAATAAAAAGTCATAATGATTTAAAATAGATATTTGTTAAAATAGTCATTACTATTTGAACTTATTTAGGAAACTGATTCATATTTTAAATCTTTTACTTATTAATTTTTAGAATATTAATAAATTAATATTAGTTTATTTCAAATAAGCCTATATAAATTGGTAAAATTGTTTTATAATGAAATAAAAGGTCATAACGATTTGAAGTAGATAATTATTCAAATAGTTATGACTATTTAGACGTGTTTGATAAACATATTTATTGTAAAAATCTTTTACTTATTAATTGTCTAAATATTAATAAATTAATATTATTTTAATCCGAATAAACTTGTATGAGCAGAACCAATTGTTTTATGACAAAATAAATGGCTATAGCGATTTGAAATAGATAATTGTTCAAATAATCATAACTATTTGAACTTATTCAGCAAACTAATTTATTTTTTAAATTTTTTACTTATTACTTTTTTGAATATTAACAAATTTGCATTATTTTATTTGAAATAAGTTTCTATGAATAGAATAATTTGTTTTATGACAAAACAAAAGGCTATAGCAATTTGAAATAGATAATTGTTCAAATAATCAAACTATTTAAACTTGTTCAGTGAACAGATTCATTTTTTAAATCTCTTATTAATTTCAAGAATATTAATAAATTAGAATTATGTTATTTCGAATAAGCTTATACAATTAAAAACAATTGTTTTGTGATAAAACAAATGGTTACAACGATTTGAAATAGATAATTATTCAAACAATCACAACTATTTACCTTGGTTAGGATAATAGATTCATTTTTTAAATCCGTTACTTATTAATTTTTAGAATATTAATAAATTAACATAACTTTATTTTGAATAAGACTGTATGAACAAAAACAATTGTTTTATGACAAAACATATAGTCATAACAATTTGAAATAAATAATTGTTCAAACAGTTAAACTAATTGAACTAGTTTAGTAAACATATTTATTTTTTAATTCTCTTATTAATTTGCAAAATATTAATAAATTAATATTATTTTATTCCAAACAAACTTATTTGAATAAAAACATTTGTTTTATGACAAAACAAAAGGTCGTAACAATTTGAAATAGATAATTATTCAAATAGTCATAATTATTTCAACTAGTTCAGCAAACAAAATTATTTTTTAAGTCCATTATTGATTAATCTTTAAATATTAATAAAATTATTTTATTTTATTTTGATAAGTTAGTAAGAACTGAAAAAATTATTTTATGATAAAGCAAAATGTCATAACAATTTAAAATAAATATTGTTCATATAGCCTTAACTATTTGAACTAGTTTAGCAAAGAAATTTATTTTTTAAATCTATTAGTTATTAATTTTCATAATATTATTGCATTAATATTATTTTTTTCTGAATAAACTTGTATGAACAGAAATAATTGTTTTATGGTAGAACAAAATGTTATAAGAAGTTGAAATACAAATAGTCATAACTATTTGAATTGGTTCGATAAATAGATTTATTTTTTAAATCTCCTACTTATTAATTCTTGAAATATTAATAAATTGATATTATTTTATTATGAATAGGCCAATATGATGAAAAACAATTGTTTTATGACAAAACAAAAGTTCATAAATATTTGAAATAGATAAATGTTCAAATGGCCATGATTCGATAAACTGATTTATGTTTTAAATCTTTAACTTATCAATTTTTAAAATATTAATAAAGTAATATTATTTTATTTCAGATAAGTTTTTATGACATGAAAAAATTGTTTTATGATAAAATAAAAGGTCATAATGACTTTAGATAGATAATTATTCAAATAGTCATAACTATTTGAACTTGCTTGGTAAATAGATTTATTTTTTTTAATTTCTTGCTTATTAATTTTCTAAATGCTAATAAATTAATGTTATTTTATTTCAAATAAGCATGCATGAACTGAAACAATTATTTTATGACTAAACAAAAGGTCAAAATGATTTGAAATAGATAATTATTCAATAGTCTTAACTATTTGTACTGCATCAGTAAACACATTTATTTTTTAAATCCTTACTTATTAATTTTTAGAATATTATTAATTTAGTAATATTTTACTCTGAATAAGCTTGTATGAATAGAAAAAAAATGTTAAACAAAGATCATAACGATTTGAGATAGATAATTTTTTAAATAATCATAACTATTTAAACTAGTTCAGCAAAAACATTTAGTTTTTAAATCTTTTATTAATTTTTGAAATAGTAATAAATTAGTATTATTTTATTATAAATAATTTTGTATGAATAAAAAATACTATTTTACTACAAAACAAAATGTCATAACGATTTGAAATAGATAATGTTCAAATAGACATGACTATTTGAACTTGTTCGGTAAATTGGTTAATTTTTTAAATCTTCAACTTATTAATTTTTAGAATGTTAATAAATTAGTATTATTTTATTCCAAGGAAACTTGAATGAATAGAAACAATTGTTTTTTGACAAAACAAAAGATTATAACAATTTGTAATAAATAATTGTTCAAACAGTCATAACTATTTGAACTCACTTGGCAAACAAATTTATTTTTTAAACACTTATTAATTTTGGAATATTAACAAATTAGTATTATTTTATTCCAAATAAGCTTATTTGAATAGAAACAATTGGTTTATGACAAAACAAATGGTCATAATGATTTGAAATAGATAATTATTCAAATAATCATAACTATTTGAATGTGATCAGAAAATTGCTTTATTTTTTAAAATTTTATTTATTAATATTTGGAATATTAATAAATTTTTATTATTTATTCAAAATAAGTTTGCATGAATAGAACCAATTGTTTTATGACAAAACAAAATGTCATAATGTTTTGAAATAGATAATTATTTAGATAGTCATAACTATTTCAACTTGTTCGATAAGCCAATTCATTTTTTTAATTCTCTTACTATTTAATTTTCAAAATATTAATCACTTAGTGTTATTTTATTTTAAATAGGCTTATATGAACTAAAAAAATTATTTTATTACAAAACAAAAGGTCAAAATGACTTGATATAGATAATTATTCAAATGACTATTTGAACTTGTTTGGTAAGCATATTTATTTTTTAAATCTTTTACTTATAAATTGTCTAAATATTAATAAATTATATTATTTTAATTGAATAAGCTTGTATGAATAGAAACAATTGTTCTATGATAGAACAAAAAGTTATAACAATTTGAAATAAATAATTATTAAATAGTCATAACGATTTAAACTTGTTCGGTAAACAAATTTATTTTTTAAATCTTTTACCTATTAATTGTCTTAATACTAATAAATTTGCATTATTTTATTTGAAATAAGCTTGTATGAATGGAAAAAAATCATTTTATGATAAAGCAAAAGGTTATAGTAATTTCAACTAGAAAATTGTTTAAATAATCATAGTCATTTAAACTTGTTGAGTAAATAGATTCATTTTTTAAATCTCTTAATTATTAATTTTTAGAATATTAATAACATAATATTATTTTATTTCAAATAAGCTTATATGAATTAAAATAATTTTTTTATAACAAAAGAAAATGTCATAACGATTTGAAATAGATAATTATTTAAATAGTCATGATTATTTAATCTAGTTTAGTAAATATTTATTTTTTTACATTTTGTACTTATTAATTATCAAAATATTAATAAATTTGTATTATTTTAATTCGAATAAGCTTGTATGAATAGAAGCTATTGTTTTATAATAGAATAAAAAGTTATAACGATTTGAAATAAATAATTGCTTATATAGTTTTAATTTGAATCGATTTGATAAACATATTTATTTTTTAAATTTCTTATTAATTTTTGAAATATTAATAGATTAGCATTATTTTATTTCGAGCAAACTTATATGAACAAAAACATTTATTTTATCACAAAACAAAAGGTCATTACAAATTGAAATAGATAAGTTTTTAAATAGTCATAATTATTTCAACTAGTTTGGTAAACAGAATTATTTTTTAAATCTTTTACTTATTAATTTTTGAAATATTAATAACTTTGTTTTATTTTATTCTAAATAAGCTAGTATGAATTTAAAATAATTTTTTATGACAAAATAAAAATGTCATAATGATTTGAAATAGATAATTGTTCATATAGTCTTAAAATATTTGAACTGGTTTGGTAAACAATTTATTTTTTAAATCTTTTAGTTATTAATTTTCAGAATATTATTAGATTAGTACTATTTTATTTCAAATAAGCTTGTATGAATAAAAATAATTGTTTTATGATAGAACAAAAGGTTATAATGATTTGAAGTATACAACTGCTCAAATACCATAACTATTTAAATTGGTTTGGTAAATAGATTTATTTTTTAAATTTCTTATTAATTTTTGAAAGATTAATAAATTAGTATTATTTTATTCTGAATAAGCTTGTATGATTAAAAACAATTGTCATATGAACAAACAAAAGGTAATAACAATTTAAAATAAATAATTATTGAAATGGCCATAATTATTTGACCTGATTCGGTAAACATATTCACCTTTTAAATCACTTACTTATTAATTTTTGAAATATTAATAAATTAGTATTATTTTATTTTGAATAAGCTTGTATGAACTAAAACATTTGTTTTATAACAAAACAAAAGGTCATAATTTTAAATAGATAATCGTTCACATAGTTGTAACTATTTAAATTTGTTCAGTAAACAAATTATTTTTTAAACTCTTGCTTATTAATTTTTGAAATATTAAGGAATTAGTATTATTTTATTTTGGATAAACTTTTATGAACTGAAACAATTGTTTTATGACAAATCAAAAAGTTATAACGATTTCAAATAGACAATTGTTCAAATAATAATAACTATTTGAACTTGTTTGATAAATAGATTTATTTTTTTAAATCTCTTTTGTATTAATTTTTTGAATATTAATAAATTAGTATTAATTTATTCTCAATAAGCTTGTATGAACTGAAACAATTGTTTTATGACTAAACAAAATATTAGAATGATTTGAAATAGATAATTATTCTAATAATCTTAACCATTTGAACTAATTTAGTAAACAAATTTATTTTTTAAATATCTTACTTTTTAATTTTTGAAATATTATTAAATTAGTATTATTTTAATCCGAATAAGCTTGTATGAACAAAATGATTATTTTACGATTAAAAAAAGTCAAAATGATTTGAAATAGATAATCATTCATAGAATCTTAACTATTTGAACCATTCAGCAATTAGATTTATTTTTTAATTTTCTTGGTTATTAAGTTTTGAAATATTACTAAATTAGTATTATTTTATTTCGAATAAAATAGTATGAACAGAACCAATTGTTTGATGACAAAATAAAAGGTAATAATGATTTGTAATAAATATTATTGAAATAGTCAAAAATATTTGAAATGGTTTGGTAAGCAAATTTACTTTTTAAATCTCTTATGGATTTATTTTCTAAATATTAATAAATTAATATTATTTTATTTCAAACAAATTTATATTAACAAAAACAATTGTTTTATGACAAAATAAAAAGTAATAACAATTTAAAATAGATAATTGTTTAAATAGTTATAATTATTTGACTAAACAAAAACATAATTATAACTTTGCAAACTAGTTCAAACAATTATAACTATTTGAGCAATTATTTATTTCAAATCGTTATTACTTTTTGTTTTGTTGTAAACTAATTGTTTTATTTGTACAAGTTTATTTGAATTAAAATAATACTAATTTAATAATATTTTAAAAATTAATAAGTAAGAGATTTAAAAAAAAAATTTGTTTACCGAGTCAGTTTAAATGGTTAAGACTATTAGAACAATTATCTATTTCAAATCATTCTGACATTTTGTTTAGTCATAAAACAATTGTTTCAAATCATACAAGCTTATTTAGAATAAATTAATATTAATTATTAATATTTGAAAAATTAATAAGAAAGAGATTTAAAAAAATAAATTTGTTTATCGAACAAGTTCAAATAGTTATTACAATTTTAACAATTGTCTATTTAAAATTTTTATAACCTTTTAATTTGTCATAAAAAAATTGTTTCAGTTAATACATTTTATTGATATTTTCTAAATTAATAAGTAAGAAATTTAAAAAATAAATCTGTTTATCGAATTAGTTAAAATAATTATGACCATTTGAACAATTATCTATTTCAAATCATTATGATCTTTTATTTATCATAAAACAATTATTTCTGATCATAGAAACTTATTCAATTAAAAATAATACTAATTTAATAATATTCTAAAAATTAATAAGAGATTTAAAAAATGAATATGTTTGCTAAACCAGTTTAAATAGTTAAAACTATTAGAATAATTATTTATTTCAAATCGTTTTGACCTTTTGTTTAGTCAAAAATATTTGTATCATATCTTACAAGCTTATTCCAAATAAAATAATTCAAATTTATTAACATTCAAAAAATTAATAAGTAAAAGATTTGACAAAATAAATTTCTTTATCGAACAAGTTTAAATAGTTATGACTATTTGAACAATTATTTATTTAAAATCCTTACAACCTTTTGTTTTGACATAAAAGAATTGTTTCAATTTATAAAAACTTATCCAGAATAAAACAATACTAATTTTTTAATATTTCCAAAATTAATAAGCAAGAGCTTAAAAAAATAAATTTGTTTACCAAAAAAATTTCAATAGTTACAACTATTTGAACAATTGTTTATTTAAAATCATTATGATCTTTTTTTTTATAATAAAACAATTATTTTAGTTCATACAAGTTATTCAAAATAAAATAAAACTAATTTATTAATATTCTAAAAATTAATAAGTGATTTAAAAAGTTAATTTGTTTATCAAATCAATTCAAATAGTCATATCCATTTGAACAATTATCTATTTCAAATTATTATGACTTTTTGTTTTGTCATAAAACAATTGTTTCTGTTCGTGCAAAATTATTCAAAATAAAAAAATATTGATTTATTAACATTTTGAAAATTAATAAGCAAGAGATTTAAAAAAATAAATTTGTTTCCTAAAAAAGTTCAAATAGTTATGATTATTTGAACAATTATCTATTTAAAATTGTTATGAACTTATTTTTTGTCATAGAACAATTATTTCAGCATAAAAGCTTATCTAAAATAAAATAATACTACATTATTAATATTTTAAAAATTAATAAGTAAGAGATTTAAAAAATAAATCAGTTTACCAAATCAAATCAAATAATTATGACCATTTAAATAATTATCTATTTCAAATCATTATTACCTTTTGTTTTGTCACAAAACCATTGTTTTCCAACATACAAGTTTATTAAATAAAATCATTATCACAAAACAATTGTTTTCCAACATACAAGTTTATTAAATAAAATCATTATTATCTTTTGTTTTGTTATAAAACAATTGTTTTTCGACATACAAGCTTATTTGAAATAAAATAAGACTAATTTTCTAATATTTGAAGAATTAATAAGAGATTAAAAAAAAACTAATTTACCAAACCAGTTTAAATAGTTATGACCAATTCAAATAGTTATTGCTATTTGAATAATTATCTATTTCAAATTATTATAACCTTCTGTTCTATCATAAAACAGTTATTTCTATTCATACAAATTTATTTGGAATAAAATATTACTAATTTAATAATAGTTTGAAAATTCATAACAAGAGATTTAAAAAATAAATCATTTTGCTGAACCAGTTCAAATTATTTTACGACAAAACAAAATGTCATAACAATTTTGTTGTCATAAAACAATTATTTCAGCTTATACAAGTTTATTTGGAATAAAATAAAACTAATTTGTTAATATTTCAAAATTTTATAAGGAAGAGATTTATAAAAAAAAATTCTATTTATCGAACCAATTCAAATAATTATAACTATTTGAACAATTATCCATATCAAATCATTATTATTTTTTTCTTTGTCATAAAACAATTGTTTTTGTTCATATAAGTTTGTTTGAAATAAAATAATACTAATTTATTAAGTTTTAAAAAGTTAATCAGTAAGAGATTTAAAAAGTAAATATGTTTTCCAAATCCTTTAAAATAGCTTGACTATTTGAATAATTATCTATTTAAAATCATTTTAACCTTTTGTGTTGTCATCAAACAATTGGTTCTATTCATACTATTATATTTAGAATAAAATAATACTAATTTAATAACATTCCAAAACTTAATAACTAAGAAAATTAAAAATAAATCTAATTGCTAAACCAATTCAAATAGTTATGACCTTTTGTTTTGGCATAAAATAATTTTTTGTTCGTACAAGCTTGTTCAAATTAAAATAATACAAATTTAATAATATTGTGAAAATTAATAAGAGATTTAAAAATAAATTTGTTTACCGAACTAGTTCATATGGTTAAGACAATTACAATAATTATCTATTTTAAATTGTTCTGACCTTTTGTTTAGTTATAAGACAATTACTTTAATTCATATAAGCTTGTTCAAAATAAATTAATACTAATTTATTAACATTCAAAAAATTAATAAGAAAGAGATTTAACAAAATAAATATATTTACCAAATAAGTTTAAATAGTTATTACTATTTAAACAATTATCTTTTAAAATCGTTATGACATTTTGTTTTATCATAAAATAATCATTTTAGTTAATACAAGCTTATATGGAATAAAATAATACATTTATTTTTTAAATCCTTACTTATTAATTTTTAGAATATTATTAATTTAGCAATATTTTACTCTAAATAAGCTTATATGAATAGAAATAAATGTTTTAGGACAAAACAAAGATCATAATGATTTGAGATAGATAATTGTTTAAATAGTCATAACTATTTAAACTGGCTCGATAAAGAGATTTAGTTTTTAAATCTCTTATTAATTTTTGAAATAGTAATAAATTAGTATTACGTTATTATAAATAATTTTGTATGAATAGAAACAATTGTTTTACGATAAAAAAATGTTATAACAATTTGAAATAGATTATAGTTTAAATGGACATGATTATTTGAACTTGTTCGATAAACTGATTAATTTTTTAAATCTTCAACTTATTAATTTTTAGAATGTTAATAAATTAGTACTATTTAATTCCATATAAACTTGTATAAATAGAAAAAATTGTTTTATGACAAAACAAAAGATCATAACGATTTCAAATAAATAATTGTTCAAAAAGTCATAACTATTTGAATTCGCTTGGTAAATAAATTTATTTTTTAAATCTTTTACTTATTAATTTTGAAATATTAATAAATTAGTATTAGTTTATTCCAAATACGCTTGTTTGAATAGAAACAATTGGTTTATGATAAAACAAGTAGTCATAATGATTTGAAATAATAATTGTTCAAATAGTTATAACTATTTGAACATGTTTAGAAAATAGCTTTATTTTCTAAAATTTTATTTATTAATTTTTGGAATATTAATAAATTTATATTATTTTATTTGAAATAAGCTTGAATGAACATAACCAATTGTTTTATGACAAAACAAAATGTCATAATATTTTGAAATAGATAATTATTTAGATAGTTATAACTATTTCAACTTGTTCGATAAGCAAATTCATTTTTTTTTAATTCTCTTACTTTTTAATTTTTAGAATATTAATCAATTAGTATTATTTTATTTCAATTAGGCTTATATCAATTGAAATTATTTTATTACAAAACAAAAGGTCATAATGATTTGAAATAGATAATTATTCAAATAGTCATGAATATTTGAACTTGTTTTATAAACATATTTATTTTTTAAATCTTTTACTTATAAATTGCCAAAATATTAATAAATTAATATTATTTTAATCCAAATAAGCTTGTATAAATGGAAACAATTGTTTCATGACAAAACAAAAAGTTATAACAATTTGAAATAAATAATTGTTCAAATAGTCATAATGATTTGAACTTGTTAGATAAACAAATTTATTTTTTAAATATTTTACTTATTAATTGTCTTAATATTAACAAATTTGCATTATTTCATTTGAAATAAGCTTGTATGAACTAAAAAATCATTTTATGACAAAGCAAAAGGTTATAGCAATTTCAAATAGATAATTGTTCAAATAATCATAATTATTTAAACTTGTTTGGTAAACATATTCTTTTTTAAATCTCTTAATTATTAATTTTTAGAATATTAGTAACTTAATATTATTTTATTTCAAATAAGCTTATATGAATTGAAATAATTTTTTTATGACAAAAAAAATATCATAACAATTTAAAATAGATAATTATTCAAGTAGTCATGACTATTTGATCTAGTTCAGTAAATATATTTATTTTTTTACATTTTTTACTTTTTAATTGTCAAAATATTAATAAAACTGTATTATTTTAATCTAAATAAGCTTGTATGAACAGAAACTATTGTTTTATAATATAAAAAAAGTTATAACGATTTGAAATAAATAATTGCTTAAATAGTCTTAATTTGAATCGATTTCATAAATAGATTTATTTTTTAAATTTCTTATTAATTTTTGAAATAGTAATAGATTAGTATTATTTTATTCCAAGCAAACTTATATGAACAAAAACATTTGTTTTATCACAAACAAAAGGTCATAACAAATTGAAATAGATAATTATTCTTATAGTCATAATATTTAAACTGGTTAGGTAAACAAAATTATTTTTTAAATGTCTTACATATTAATTTTTTAAATATTAATTTATTTGTTTTATTTTATTCTAAAAAAGCTAGTATGAATTTAAAATACTACTTTATAACAAAACAAAAGATCATAATGATTTGAAATAGATAACTGTTCATATAGTGTTAACTATTTGAACTGGTTCGACAAAAAAATTTATTTTTTAAATTTCCTAATTATTAATTTTTAGAATATTATTATATTAGTATTATTTTATTTCGAATAAGCTTGTATGAACAAAAATAATTGTTTTATGATAAAAAAAAAAGCTTATAATGATGTGAAATATACAATGGCTCAAATAGTCATAACTATTTGAATTAGATTGATAAATAGATTTATTTTTTAAATCTTTTACTTATTAATTTTTGAAAGATTAATAAATTAGTATCATTTTATTTTGAATAAGCTTGTATGATAAAAAACAATTGTCATATGACCAAACAAAAGGCAATAACAATTTGAAATAGATAATTATTGAAATGGCCATAATTATTTGAATTGATTCGGTAAACATTCACTTTTTAAATCACTTACTTATTAATTTTTGGAATATTAATAAATTAGTATTATTTTATTTTGAATAAGCTTGTATGAACTAAAACATTTCTTTTATAACAAAATAAAAGGTCATAACGATTTTAAATAGATAATTATTGACATAGTTGTAACTATTTGAATATTTTTTATAAACAAATTATTTTTTTAAACTCTTGCTTATTAATTTTTGAAATATGAAGGAATTAGTATTATTTTATTTTGGATAAACTTTTATGAACTAAAACAATTATTTTATGACAAATCAAAAGGTTATAACAATTTTAAATAGACAATTGTTCAAATAATAATAACTATTTGAACTTGGTCGATAAACAAATTTATTTTTTGAAATCTATTTTTATTAATTTTTTGAATGTTAATAAATTAGTATTAATTTATTATGAATAATCTTATATGAACTAAAACAATTATTTTATGACTAAACGAAAGATCAAAATGATTTGAAATAGATAATTATTCTAATAATCTTAACCATTTGAACTGATTCAGTAAATAATTTTATTTTTTAAATCTCTTACTTATTAATTTTTGAAATATTATTAAATTACTATTATTTTAATCCAAATAAGTTTGTACGAACAAAACAATTGTTTTACGATAAAAGAAAAGGTCATAACAATTTGAAATAGATAACCATTCATAGAGTCTTAACTATTTGAATTGTTTGATAATTAGATTGATTTTTTAATTTTCTTGGTCATTAAGTTTTGAAATATTATTAAATTAGTATTATTTTTCTTCAAATAAAATACTATGAACGGAACTAAATGTTTAATGACAAAATAAAAGGTTATAACAATTTGAAATAAATAATTATTGAAATAGTCAAAAATATTTGAAATGGTTTGATAAGCAAATTTACTTTTTAAATCTCTTGCGGATTTATTTTCTAAATATTAATAAATTAATATTATTTTATTTCAAACAAACTTATATTAACAAAAATAATTGTTTTATCTGTACAAGCTTATTTAGATTAAAATAATACTAATTTAATAATATTTCAAAAATAAATAAGTAAGAGATTTAGAAAATAAATTTGTTTATAAAATTAGTTTAAATGGTTAAGCCTATTAGAAAAATTATCTTTTTAAAATCATTTTGACCATTTATTTAGTCATAAAAAAATTGTTTCAGTTAATACAAGCTTATTCAGAATAAATTAATAATAATTATCAATATTTGAAAAATTAATAAGAAAGATATTTAAAAAAATAAATCTATTTACCGAACAAGTTCAAATAGTTATTACTATTTTAACAATTCTCTATTTAAAATCTTTATAACCTTTTAATTTGTCAACTAATTTATTAATATTAAAAAAATTAATAGGTAAGAAATTAAAAAAATAAATCTGTTACTGAACAAGTTCAAATAGTTATGACTATTTGAACAATTATCTATTTAAAATCATTATGACCTTTTATTTTATCATAAAACAATTATTTCACTTCATAAAAGCTTGAACAATAATCTATTTCAAATTGTTATAAGCTTTTGTTTTGTCATAAAAGAATTGCTTTTCATCATACAAGCTTATTTGGAATAAAATAATACTAATTTATTAGTATTTAAAAAATTAATATGTATAAAATTTATAAAATAAATCTGTTTATCGTAGTAGTTCAAATACTTATGACTATTTGAAAAATTATATATTTCAAACTCTATAACCTTTTGTTCTATCATAAAACAATTATTTTTGTTCATACAAGCTTATTTGGAATAAAATAATACTAATGTAATAATATTCTAAAAATTAAGAACTAAGAAATTTAAAATATAAATTTGTTTACCAAACCAGTTCAAATAGGTAAGGCTATATGAACAATTCTTTGTTCAAATCATTATGACCTTTTATTTTGTATTAAACAATTTTTTAGTTCTTTCTAACTTATTTGGAATAAAATAAAACAAATTTATTAATATTTCAAAATTTAATTAGTAAGAGATTTAAAAAATAATTCTATTCGACGAGCCAATTCAAATAATTATGACTATTTAAATAATTATCTATTTCAAATCATTATGACCTTTTGTTTTGTCATAAACAAATGTTTTTGTTCAAATAAGTTTGTTCTGAATAAAATAATATTAATTTATTAGTATTTTAAAAATTAATAAGAGAATTAAAAAATAAATTTGTTTACTAAGCCAGTTCAATTAATTTAACTATTTAAAAAATTATTTATTTCAAATTGTTATGACCATTTATTTTGTCATAAAACAATTGTTTTCTATTCATACAATTTTATTCAGAATAAAGTAATACTAATTTATTAATATTTTGAAAATTAATAAGTAATGGATTTAAAAAATGAATTAGTTTGCCTAACTAATGCAAACAATTATGACTGTTTGAAAATTTATGTATTTCAAACCGTTATAACCTTATGTTTATCACAAAACATTTGTTTCTATTAGTACAAACTTATTCAAAATAACATAAGTCTAACTTATTAATATTCTAAAACTTAATAAGTAAGAGATTTAAAAAATAAATTTGTTTACTGAATAAGCTCAAATAGTTTTGACTGTTCGAACAATTATTTATTTCGAATAATTATGATATTTTGTTTTGTCATAAAACAATTGTTTCTATTCATACAAATTTATTTGGAATAAAATAATACTAATTTATTAATATTGTAAAAATTAATAGGTAGGAGATTTAAAAATTAAAACTATTTACTAAACAAGTTCAAATAGTCATGTCCATTTGAACAACTATCTATTTCAAATCATTATGACCTCTTGTTTTATAGTAAAACAATAGTTTTTGTTCAGAAGAATTATTAAGAACAAAATAATACTAATTTATTAATATTTTGAAAATTAATAAGAGATTTAAAAACTAAATTTGTTTACTGAACCAATTCAAATAGTTATGACTATTTGAACAATTATCTATCTCAAATCATTATGATCTTTATTTTATTATAGAACAATTGTTTCTTTTTATATAAGCTTATTTGGATTAAGATAATACTAATTTCATAATAAAAAAAAATGTGTTTTGTCGAACTAGTTTAAATAGTTAAGACTATTAGAACAATTATCTATTTCAAATCATTTTGACATTTTGTTGAGTCATAAAACAATTATTTCAATTCATACAAGCTTATTTGGAATAAAATAATACTAATTTATTAACATTCAAAAAATTAATCAGTAAGAGATTTTAAAAAATAAATATGTTTATCGAATAAGCTTAAATAGATATGACTATTTGAATAAGTATCTATTTAAAATCATTATAACCTTTTGTTTTGTTATAAAACAATTTCTGCAATTCATAAAAACTTATCCAAAATAAAATAATACAACTTTATTAATATTTCAAAAATTATTAAGCAAGAAATTTGAAAACTAAAGTTATTTTTCATACCAATTCAAATAGTTACGACCATTTGAACAAATATTAATCTCAAATTGTTATGATTTTGTTTTATCATAAAAAAAAATTGTTTCTGATCATACAAGCTTATTCAGATAAAAATAAAGCTAATTTAATAATATTTCAAAAATTAATAAGTAAGAGATTTAAAAAATAAATGCGTTTGCCAAATCAGTTAAAGTGGTTAAGATTATTAGAATAATTTTCTATTTCACATTGTTCTAACCTTTTATTTAGTCATAAAATAATTATTTTAGTTCATACAAGCTTATTCGTAATAAATTAATACTAATTTATTAAACATTCAAAAAATTAATAAGCAAGAGATTTGAAAAAATAAATTTGTTTATCGAACAGGTTCAAATAATTACGATTATTTGAATTATTATTTATTTAAAATAGTTATGAACTTTTTTTTTGTCATAAACAATTGTTTCAGTTCATAAAAGCTTATGCAAAATAAAATATTACTACTTCTTTAATATTTAAAAAATTAATAAGTAAGAGATTTAAAAAATAAATAGTTTACTGAATCAGTTCAAATAATTATGGCCATTTGAACAATTATGTATTTCAAACTGTTATTACCTTTCGTTTTGTTGTAAAACAATTGTTTTTTACCATACAAGCTTATTTGAAATAAAATATACTAATTTATTAATATTTCAAGAATTAGTAAGAGATTTAAGAAATAAATTTATTTACCAAACCAGTTTAAATATTTATGACAATATGAACAATTATCTATTTTAAATTGTTATAACCTTTTGTTTTGCCTTAAAACAATTATTTCTATTCGTACAAGTTTATTTGGAATAAAATAATACTAATTTAATAATATTTTGAAAATTCACAGCTAAGAGATTTAAAAAATAAATTTGTTTATTGAACCAGTTTTAAATAGTTAAGACTATATGAACAATTATCTATTTTAAATCGTTATGACCTTTTGTGTTATCGTAAAATAAATATTTTAGTTCATACAAGTTTAATCGAAATAAAATAAAACTAATTTGTTAATATTTCAAAATTTTATAAGTAAGAGATTTGAAAAATAATTCTATTCACAAAACCAATTCAAATAATTATAACTATTTGAACAATTATCTATTTCAAATCATTATTACTTTTTATTTTATCATAAAACAATTATTTTGCTCATATATATGTTTGTTTAGAATAAAATAATACTAATTTATTAATATTTAAAAAATTAATCTGTAAATGATTCAAAAAGTAAATTTATTTATTGAACCATTTCAAATAGTTTTAACTATTTGTAATAATTATATATTTCAAATTGTTATAACATTTTGTTTTGTCATCAAACAATTGGTTCTGTTCATACTATTTTATTCAAAATAAAATAACATTAATTTAATAATATTTCAAAACTTAATAACTAAGAAAATTAAAAAAAATAAATCTAATTACTGAACCAATTCAAATAGTTAAGAATACATGAATGATTATCAATTTCAAATTGTTATGACCTTTTGTTGCCATAAAACAATTTTTTTGCTCATACAAGCTTAATCAAATTAAAATAATACAAATTTAGTAATATTTCAAAAATTAATAAGTAAGATATTTAAAAAATAAATTAGTTTACTGAACCAGTTCATATGGTTAAGACTATTAGAACAATTATCTATTTTAAATCATTTTGACCTTTGTTTAGTCATAAAACAATTGTTTTAGTTTGTACAAGCTTATTCGGAATAAATTAACAGTAATTTATTAACATTTGGAAAATTAATAAGAAAGAGATTTAAAAAAAAATCTATTTACTGAACAAGTTCAAATAGTTATTACTATTTCAACAATTGCCTATTTAAAATCGTTATGACCTTTTTGTTTTATCATAAAACAATTGTTTCGGTTAATACAAGCTTATACGGAATAAAAAATATTAATTTATTAATATTTCTAAAATTAACAAGGAAATTAAAACAATAAATTTATTTGTCGAATAGTTAAAATAATTAAGGCCATTTGAATAATTATCTATTTCAAATCATTATGACCTTTTGTTTTGTTATAAAACAATTGTTTTTTATCATACAAGCTTATTCAAAATAAAATAATACTAATTTGTTAATATTTCAAAAATTAGTAAGTACAAGATTTAAAAAATAAATATATTTGTTAAACCAATTTAAATAGTTAAAACTATTAGAATAATTATCTATTTCAAATTGTTTTGACCTTTTTTTAGTCAAAAAATATTTCTTTCATGTCATACAAGTTTTATTCAAAATAAAATAATCCTAATATATTAACATTCAAAAAATTAATAAGCAAGAGATTTGAAAAAATAAATCCGTTTACCAAATAAGCTTAAATAGTTATGACTATTTGAATAATTACTTATTTAAAATCATTATGACCTTTTGTTTTGTCATAAAATAATTGATTTAGTTCATAAAAACTTATCTGAAATAAAATAATATTAATTTATTACTATTTCAAAAATTAATAAGCAAGAGAATTAAAAAAATAAATATGTTTTCTGAAAGATTTAAATAGTTATGATTATTTTAACAATTTTATATTCAAAATCGTTATGCCTTTTTGTTTTGCCATAATATAATTTTCTCAATTCATACAAGCTTATTTGAAATAAAATAATAATAGTTTATTAATATTCCAAAAATTAATAAGTAAGTGATTTAAAAAGTGAATCTGTTTACCGAATTAGTTCAAATAATTATGGCTATTTCAACAATTATATATGTCAAATCATTATGAACTTTTGTTTTGTTTTAAAACAATTGTTTTTTTATCATACAAGCCTATTTAGAATAAAATAATACTAATTTATTAATATTTCAAAAATTAATAAATAAGAGATTTAAAAAATAAATCTATTTATCGAATCAGTTCCTATTTAAATAATTACCTATTTCAAATTGTTATAACCTTTTGTTCTATTATAAAATAATTGTCTCAATTCATACAATCTTATTCAGAATTAAATAATACTAATTTAATAATATTCTAAAAATTAATAATTAAGAGATTTAAAACATAAATCTATTTGCCGAAGTAGTTCAAAAAGTTAAAACTACATTAATAATTATCTATTTCAAATCATTTGGACCTTTTGTTATGTTATAAAACACTCATTTCTATCCATACAAGCTTGTTTGAAATAAAATAATACAAATTTGTTAATATTTCAAAATTAGTACTAAGTAATTTAAAAAGTGAATCTGTTTAATGAATCATTTAAAATAATTGTGGCTATTTCAACAATTATCTATTTCAAATTGCTATTACCTTTTGTTTGGTCATATAACAAATGTTTTTGATCATTCAAGCTTATTCCAAAAAAATAATACTAATTTACTAATATTTCAAAAATTAATAAGTAAGAGATTGAAAAAATAAATCTATTTACCAAACCAGTTCAAATAGTTATGACTATTTGAACAATTATATATTTCAAATTGTTATAACATTTTGTTATGTCATAAACAATTTTTTATGTTCATACAACTTTATTTGAAATAAAATAATACTAATGTAATAATATTATGAAAATTAATAACTAAGAGATTTAAAAAATAAATATGTTTACCAAACCAATACAAATAGTTAAGGCTATATGAACAGTTCTTTATTTCAAATTGTTATAATATTTTGTTTTGTCATATAATAATTTTATCAATTCTTTGTAACTTATTCATAATAAAATAAAACAAATTTATTAATATTTCAAAAATTAATAGGTAAGAGATTTAAAAAATAATTTTGTTTACCGAACTATTTCAAATAATTATGACTATTTGAACAATTATCTATTTCAAATCGTTATGACCTTTTGTTTTGTCATAAAACAAATGTTTTTGTTCATATAAGTCTGTTTAGAATAAAATAATATTAATTTATTAATATTTTGAAAATTAAGAAGTAAGAGATTTAAAAAATAAATCTATTTACTAAGCCAGTTTAATTAGTTATAACTATTTGAATAATTATTTATTTCAAATTGTTATGACCATTTTTTTTGTCAAAAAATAATTGCTTCTTTTTATACAGTCTTATAAGGAATAAAGCAATGCTAATTTATTAATATTCTAAAAATTAATAAGTAACGGATTTAAAAAATGAATATGTTGGCCTGACGATTGCAAATAGTTATGACTGTTTGAACAATTATCTATTTCAAATTGTTATGACCTTTTGTTTTATCACAAAATAATTATTTTTGCTCGTACTTATTCAAAATAACATAATTCTAATTGATTAATATTTTAAAAATTAATAAGAGATTTAAAAAATGAATTTGTTTACCAAACAAGTTAAAGTCGTTATGACTATTTGAACAATTATTTATTTCAAATCGCCATAACCTTTGTTTTGTCACAAAACAATTTTTTCTATTCATACAAGTTTATTTCAATTAAAATTATACAAATATATTAATACTCAGACAATTAATAAGTAAAATATTTAAAATAAATTTATTTACCGAATAAGTTCAAATAGTTATGACAATTTGAACAATTATTTATTTCAAACCATTATGACTTGTTATTTTATCATAAAACAATTGTTTTTCTTCATACAAGCTTATTTAGATTAAAATAATATTAATTTATTAATATTTTAATAATTAATTTCTAAAGATTTTAAAATAAATATGTCTATCAAACAAGTTCAAATAATCATAACTATTTGAATAATTATTTATTTCAAATCGTTATGACTTTTTGTTTCATCATAAAACAATTGTGTCATTTTATATAGGCTTACTCAAAATAAAATAATATTAATTTATTAATATTCCAAAAATTAGTGAGTAAGATTTAAAAAAATGAATCTATTTACTGAATAAGCTCAAATAGTTATGACTATGTGAAATATTATCTATTTCAAATCGTTATGACCTTTTGTTTTGTCATAAAACAATTGTTTTTGTTCATACAAGCTTATTTCAAATAAAATAATATAAATTTATTAATTTTGCAAAAATTAATAAGTAAGAATTTTGAAAATAAATATGTTTTCTGAACACATTCAAATAGTTATGACTGTTTGAACAATTATCTATTTCAAATAGTTATTACCTTTTGTTTTGTCATAAAACAATTGTTTATATTCATACAAGCTTATTCGAAATAAAATAATACTAATTTATTAATATTCCAAAAATTAATAAGTAAAAGATTTAAAAAATAAATCTATTTACCATGCAAGCTCAAATAGTTATGATTGTTTGAACAATTATTTATTTCTAATAGTTATGTTCTTTTGTTTTGTCATAAAATAATTGTTTCTACTTGTACAAGGTTATTTGAAATAAAATTATACTAATTTATTAATATTCTACAAATTATTAGGTAGAAGATTTAAAAAATAAATCCATCATGTCTATTTGAACATTTATGTATTTTAAATTGTTATGACATTTTGTTTCATCATAAAAAATTTATTTCTGTGCATACAAAATTATTCAAAATAAAATAATATTGATTTATTGATATTTTGAAAATTAATAAGAGATTTAAAAACTAAATCTGTTTACAAAATCAATTCAAATAGTTAAGACTATTTGAACATTTATCTATCTCAAATCATTATGAT